>NC_141105.1:11953400-11988400 GCF_041138505.1 Cibotium barometz
CAGAAATGAAATCATTCGAGTTACCATCATCATGCAATATAACAATTGATTTTCCTTTTATTTTTCCTTGAATTTTCAATAAAGCATGAATCGAAAACTTACCTTCATCCGAATAATCAGGATCAGAGTTACCCTCTTGCTTGAAAGATTCATTGTTATCTTCTTCAATAACGTTGAGTCGAGCCACCAACACGGAGTTCTTATTTTTCTCAAGACAGTCTTGTGCGAGGTGTCCTTCCTTGTGATATTTGTAACACTTGAAGATTCAATTATTTGGTTGACCATTCAAGGGTTTATCGTTGTTGTCCTTTTGGGCATCTCCTTTAATCACATATTTACCCTTGTGCATCCTGGATTTATCCAAAGTACTAGAAGGGAAAGAAGGTTTAGTAGACTTTGTAAAAGACTTATTCTGCAGCCTCCTGAAATCTCTAGAAGTAGATGTTTTATGTTCAGAATTTAAAGTGAGATCCATAATAGCAGAACTAAGATCATATGGATGAAATATATTAACATCAGCCCTAATGGTAGACTTAAGTCCAGCAATAAATTTCCTTGACTTTTTCAATTACTTGAACTTATAAAAGAATGTCCCAAAATTTGTCAATGTAGGCTTGGACATTCTCTTTGTCCCATTGTTGACGTGCTTTAGGCTTGTGCTGAGACAGTAGAAGATGCTCTTTTAAGAGTTTCTGGAACTCTTTCCATGTTGAAGGTCGATGTTTACCCTGCTTGATGACATTCCACCATAAAGCAGCACTTTTGATCAAGTGATTACAAGCACATTTAATTTTGTCCTTTTTTCGAGAACTTTTCGCTTGAAAAATAATCATGTAATTGGCTAAGCCATGTGATAAGAACTCGTGCATCCTTCTTGCCATCATAATTCTGGAAAGTGAATGCCTTTCGGCTAATTTATGAATCTTTCCAAGAACTCGGAGCATGCAAGGTAGCTTTGACAGTGCACCTAACACGATTACTTTTCTCCTCATTAGAGTTGGAAGAGTCATGCTTGCGCTTGGAATGCTTCACTTGACACTCTAGCAATTTGCCCTTGCATAGTGGGTAGTGCAGGTAGAGTGGCCATTATAATTAAATAGATAAAGAAGGTGCGATTTAATAATGCAGATGGAAAACTTAGCTCTTGAATCGTTGAATTCGTCGCCAGGTGGTTGGTCTAGGCACAGTTCTCCAATAATTTGTCGATATTTCTTTGATGTCCAAAAGAGACTCCTAATTTTTAAGAAGAAGAGATGAAATCTTTTCTGAAATTTTTCTACAAATGTTCTATAACCTGAAAATTTTGAATTTGTTTTTCTCCCTGTAAATCTGAATTCTTTTCTAGAATTTGGGCTCTCTTTCTTCTTTGAACCCCTTTGAAAAACCTTTAAAGATAAAGCTTTTTAAAGCTTATGTAAACTTTTATAAGCTTATGTTATAAAGGTTATTACAAAGCTTATATCATTTAAGCTTTCTTGGCAAGGCTTATAAGGCTTTTAAGCAAAAGAAGACGGTGTTGTTTCTCGTTGCGTTGCGCATCAATGAAGAAGAAGAAAAACCAATTTTGCAACTACTGCTCGCTGCCGTGATTGGAGAGACAGGATTTGCGGTCCCGCCCGTCGTGGAGAAGAGAGAGAGAGAGAGAGAGAGAGAGAGAGAGAGAGAGAGAGAGAGAGAGAATAAGAATTTAAAGCTTTTTTCTTTTTTTAAAAAAAAAATCCAAAAGGAAAATTTCTCCCAAGCTGCATTTAAGTGATTATTCTCTAAATTGGATTGTAGAAATATATGCACCCTCCATTATGAATTTCCTCTTGCTATAGTGGTTTAGCAATTGGATTGTAGGGTTCAAACCTCCTTCACAAGGTGATTCATTCCATAAGGTTGTGGATCAATGTGAGGCTATGAATTTCGAAAAATCATTTTTCAAGAAGAAAGTGGTTTTATGGTTTTATCCCATAGTGGTTTGCCAGTCCCTTTATCCTTTGGTATCCTTTGGTCTTTACCCTTGGATAATAGAGTGCAACCTTTCAATCAAGCTTCAATTCTTGCCTCGATCTTCCTAGATTCCTAGATTCCTAGATCTAGATCCTTGTCTCCATCTTCCTAGATTCCTAGATTCCTAGATCTACATCCTTGCCTCCATCTTCCTACATCTAGATCCTTGCTCTCATACCACTCACACTCATCTAATTTCTAGGAAAATAGAGATAAAAGAAACTTGCAAGAATTTGATTAAATCAAATCAAATAACTTATCAAATACCACTTGATCAACATATTCAATATTTGAGTGAAAAATAAATAATACTTAGCTCACAAAAGCATGACTCCAAGATTTTTTGGTTTTTATAAATTTTCAAATTTTAAATAAAAAATAGTCAAATTGAGCATCAAATGGAAAGAATTGGGTAAAACAGACCATAGAATCAGTTTCCTACCATAAGGTTTATCCTAATTTTGACTCCTTATGCAGAGAAATTGGGATAATAACAAAAATTAGGGTAGGATTTGGCAAACACATAAATTTTTATATTTTTTATATTTTTCATTAGTGTAATTAATGCAAGTTAATTACACTTAATCCTCTCCCTAATTGGGAGTATCTTGATTGGCTGGCCGCATTTAATGCATGCAGGCTTTTAGGCCACTAGCTAGAAATTTCAAAAAGTTTGTTTTGTGTGGCTGGACGCATTTAATGCATGCAAGCCCCAAGTCAAAGATTCTAGAAAAACCCCTTGGTGGAATTGGTGAAACCGTAAACCGTAAACAGAAAAAGTGAAACGTAAAAAGCAAAAGGCAAAAAGTGAAAAAGTGAAAAGGTAAAAGTGGAGAGGTAAAAGGTCGGGGGAAAAAAACGTATAGAAATTTTTTGGAAAGTGCTCGCACAAACTTGCCTAATATATGTTTTAGGCTTATGCCTAATGGGAGGACATTAGAAGAAGTGCAGGCAGTAGAGGGATCCAAGCTGCTAGAGCAAAGGAAGAAGAAACCTTGCAATCGGTACAACACCGATTGTAGCCGAAATAGCCCAATACACCCAAAACGAGTCCCATGCCAGGATTGCGCAAGTAGTGCCCGATACTCTCAATACAAGTAATAACATTGCATCTACCTCTGGAAAAGAGCTAGGCTTGCAAATCATGGATCAACATCTTCTCACAAATGATTAGGAGTATGCCGCATCCACAGAGACTTGTGGATTTCACTATAGGCCAAGCGTATGGTGTTAGTTGGAAAGGGATTGTCCAATCTATATCCGGGGCCACAAACAAAGGAGGAATAATTGCAGTGTATCTATGATTGTATATATAGGGTCATTGAACATGAAAGGATCCAAAGACCCATGGCGCAAGTTGGGATGTCTAAAGCAAGAATGCCCATAATGAGCGAAATTGTAACACCTCTTGTGAGCCCAGTGGATCCTATTTTTGTAGTATCACTTGGCTATGCTATAGACCCAACGACATCTTCTAACCCACATGGCCATGCTGCAGGGGACTCAAGGGCAGACTAGCATGAACTTTACCTTCTTAGATCCTAGAGCTACCCCTGCCCAAGAGAATACTAGTACACTATCTCCTCTAGCGGGGATGGCATCACATCTACTATGGCACCGATGACTAATGCAGAATTGCCTTTGAGCCACATGTCAACAGTTACCATGGTAGCCAACACCACTTCACACATGGAGCTCCTACACCTGGCATGTCTAGTATTACCATTCCTAGAGGGGTCACATCTTATTCTAGTGCACCCATGAAACATTTCCTCCCTAAAGTGAGTGTGCTAACCAACTCCTGTTGTTTTGCGAGACCGGCTGCACCTAATGCCATTTAAAATGTACAAAATGTGACGTTACCTCCACCAATTTTGGGACCTCAACCACCTCCCTCAAGGATCACACCTCTTAATCAAGTAAGATTTGAGGAGCCTATTGATTACCAAGAATATGAGGTAGATGTCAAACCCACCCCCCCACCTCTTTGAGGACCCCATAGAGTTTCATCCTGACTATTATGTAGTGGATGGCAGAGTTTCATCCTAACTATTATGTAGTGGATGGCAGAGTTTCATCCTGACTATTATGTAGTGGATGGCAGAGGGGGAGTCAAGCCAGTTTACCAACTTGCTACAATGGGTAGGGGTCAGGACACTAATGCCACAGCTAGAAGAATGCCTCTTCAATGCTACCACTATTAAGGTCCCCATCAAGTTTTGGAATGCCCTTTAAAGTTTCCTCATCTCAACCATGCAGTCTCATCAAACATGCCACCGGCTAATTGTAACCATTGTGGCATAGATCATTGGATTATGTAGTGGATGGCAGAGTTTCATCCTGACTATTATGTAGTGGATGGCAGAGGGGGAGTCAAGCCAGTTTACCAACTTGCTGCAATGGGTAGGGGTCAGGACACTAATGCCACAGCTAGAAGAATGCCTCTTCAATGCTACCACTATTAAGGTCCCCATCAAGTTTTGGAATGCCCTTTAAAGTTTCCTCATCTCAACCATGCAGTCTCATCAAACATGCCACCGGTTAATTGTAACCATTGTGGCATAGATCATTGGATTAAGGACTACCTCAACAAGATTATGGTTACAAGCCCACAAATAGGACCCAACATCACACCCCTAAACATGATTGGGGTAAGTAATCAAACTCAAAGGCAGATTCTTAAAAATCTAGATCACACATAGTTGAATGCTATCACCCAGGTACAAGCCCAAAACCAACATGTTCTCTAGCAACGATATGTGGCCTTGGTAGCGGAATCTAAGAAGAAGAAAAAAAACATGAGAAAAAAGTCTATTAAGAATGGGAAATCAAAGGAAACCAAAAAGACAAATCTTGGGATGCCTCAAGACTCAGTCTTCATTAGGGACCTAGATGAGAACTTGGACTCCTTGGGACACAAGGGTTATGCCATTCGGTCTAACCATGCATGAGCCATGCTCCAAAGACTTATGAATATTACTTTTAAGGACTTCTTAAAAAAGTTTCTCAAAGCTTTCTTGGATGATTTGTGCTTTCATTCATCTTGGAAAGAGCACCTAGTGTGCCTAACAAGGGTGTTTGAAAGGTGTCAATTTTATCGCATATCCATACAAATGCCAATTTTGGGTGAAACACGGAGTTATTCTTGGGCATATAGTGTCCAAAAATAGGATTTCCACTGATGAGAGAAAAATCAAGGTCATCTTGGAATTACCCCCACCAACAAGCTATAATGGAGTCTAGAGATTCATGGGCCATGTTGGCCATTATCGTCGGTTTATTCTTTTCTATGTAGAAATAGCTCATCCTTTGTACAAGCTATTGATTGTATTTATATGGACCGAGGAGTGTCAACAAGCATATGATGCACTGAAGCAAGCCTTGGTCAGTGCTCCAATCTTGCAATCACCTAATTGGGATCTCATCTTTCATGTGCATATTGATGTCTCTAATTTCGCAATTGGATGTGTCCTAGCAAGACATGGGAACACAAATTAGACTATCCTATTAGTTTTGCAAGTCGACTACTAGATGAGGCTGAAATCAACTACATCACCACTAAGCGTCAAGGATTAGCAATGGTTTATGCTGTAAAGAAATTTTGGCATTACCTTCTTGCTAACAAATTTGTTTTCTATGTTGACCATCAAGCCTTGTTGTATCTAGTAAACAAACCATGCTCCACAGGAAGGATCACAAGGTTTTTGATTCTTCTTGAGTTTGATTTCACAGTAGTTATGAGGCTTGGCAAGAAACATGTTATGGCAGATCATCTATCTCACATATCTAATGGTGGAGCACTGATCGTTGGTTGATGACGAGTTACCAGATGCTACACTATTCAAGGTTGAGGTTATTCCAGAATGGAGTGAGAAAGACGAGTTACCAGATGCTACACTATTCAAGGTTGAGGTTATTCCAGAATGGAGTGAGAAAATCGTTAACTTTTTAGGTAATGGTTTTTCAGAAGGAAGGGAAATAAGGAAAGATTTAGCAAGAAAGTTGCTAAAAGAGAGTGCACCTTACCAACTTATTGTTGTAACTCTTTATAGAAGAGGTAAAGATGACATACTAAGACACTGCCCCACAGAGGATGAATATTTATACATGATCGAACAAGCACACCAAGGGGTAGCTGGTGGACACTTTGTAGGTGACCTTACAACAAGAAAAATACTCCAATCAGGGTATTGGTGGCCCACACTCTTCAAAGATTGTGCACTATTTGTCAAGGGACGTGACGAGTGCCAACGATGTGCAAAGCCATAGAAGAAGGACATGATGCCGCTGCATCCTATTAGAGTCAACCAACCTTTTGAAAAATGGGGCTTAGATTTCATTGGTCCTATTATTCCTGCTGCACGTGGCACATAAGCACGCTTCATTATTGTTGCCACAGATTATGTAACTAAATGGGTTGAAGCAAGAGCTTCAAGAAAAGTGGATGCCATGGAAATTGCTAAGTTTCTCTATGAGAGAACATCATTACACGCTTTGGATATGCATTTGATCTAGTGAGTGATCAAGGTAAGAATTTTATCAAAATGATGTAATAAAAAATCTCAATAACACATTCATGATCGCTCACTATAAGTCAATGCCATATTATCTAGAGGCAAATGGCCAAGCAGAGAGCACCAACAAGGTTCTTATTACCAAGAGGCAAATGGCCAAGTAGAGAGCACCAACAAGGTTCTTATTTCAATATTGACAAAGACTGTTGAATCTCGACGCACTGACTTGGAATCTAAGCTTACCTATCGCACATCATACAAAGTTGCAATTAATTGCACACCTTTTAAGATGGTGTATGGACTTGAGGTAGTAATGCCTTGGGAGTTCATGATCCCTAGCTTAAGGGTAGCCATAAGTGAAAAACTTGATGATAATGAATTGGTTGACTGGCTATTTATTTTAGAAAAACTCACTGAAGAGAGAAAAATTACAGTGCAAAACATGCTGCAGAAAAGGACTAAAGAAAGAAGTAGTTTGATAGGAATCTCAAGGATCGAAGAAAGAAATGGTTTGACAGAAATCTCAAGGACAAGGAGATTGAGGTAGGAGATCTCGTGCTTATGTATGGGGTCTGCAGTGAAAAGAAAAAGCTTAAATATACCGGAAATGGATCATTTAGGGTTTGTGAAGTTACGCCACAAGGTATATACGTGTTGAGACTCTTGATGAATTTGAAACGGTTGGTTTCCTTAAGTAAGTTAAAAAAATAATATGGAGCCCTTAATTACCAAAGAATCCTTATGTGCTTCTCATGACAAGAAAGCCACCAAGGAAAGGGCCGATCAAAAGAAGACACAAGCCCAAGAGGAGGCAAGGGAAAGATGAGCCAAACTACAACAACGATGAGAAGGAATCCTTAGACCTACTATACAAGCCTTTGTGGAAGAGGTCAAAGGGGACACAGAGGAGCACATAGCGCCTCTACAAACATCCATTCAAGTGCCTAGCCCTTATGGTAAAGTGCTTTATAATACATTACTTGATACGAGGGCTAATCACAATTCCTTCAATGCATGGAATCAGTTGTGGAAAAACCCCAACTCGTAGATACCTCCTTAAAGGTGAAAGGTATCCATGGAAAAACCCCAACTTGTAGATACCTCCTTAAAGGTATCCATGGTAGAAATACTAAGGCACTTGGGCTATTACAAACAGAGATATACTGTGATGGGCGAGAGGATGGCAGCCAATCAACTCGTGGTAGACTTCCTGGTTATGCTTGCCACAACATTACCATAACCAATAATACTTGGTCATACATGGATGAAGGCTGTAGGATATATGATTGACTGGTTGACAGGGTGTGTCTCTGTGGGTGAAACCACAACTGAACAATCTACTCAAAAACCCCTACCACCTCTCACTATTATCGAGGGTCACAAAGAGGAGGAAGCTTCAACATCCATAAAATCTATGGAAACCTCCTCCACTTCAACGTCCAATATTCAAAAAACTCTTAATCCTTCTACCTCCACATAGCAGACACCTGTATATCAAAAAAAAAGAACGAACAAATTCAACGAGCTACAAAGTGCCAACCCAAATCTACTTGGAAATGGGTTCCCAAGGTTTCTCAATCCATACCACCTCAATTGACCAAGAAAGGAGGACCTTAACACAAGAATCGATGGAGGAAGTTCAAATTACAAGTTACCCCAAAATGGATCCCCAAATGCTTATTAAAAGCTCAAGGTTACTACGAGGGTAACCATTGCATTTGGATACCAAAACATAAAAGTATACCCCAACCACTTACCAATTCCCAAACCTCCTCATCAATTATGGATAAAGGCCTCGATATCCGCGGCATTTCTAGATGTTTCTGGTTCCTTGCCACGTGATTGAAATGGATTTACATTCTCCATTTCCTTCTATTTTGCCCTTGTTCATTGAGTATCGAGCTCTTGTTTTCTTAAGCTCAATAATCGCAGTTGTCGCTCCACCTCAACCCTCTTCAAGTGTATTTCTATTTCCTTCGATGTAGGGAAGAAGACTTGACATGTCCTGGCCGCACTTTCCTTCTCTCTCCTAACCCTAGGGGTTGTTCCACTGATCATCACAGTGTTGGCTGCCTAGAACCCGAAGGTTGGGTTAGTAAATTTGGTCTTGGACTATGTCCATCGCTAGTTGACAAGCCCGTGCCCGTAGATTGCGCGTCATCTTCTATGCTATGTTGGAAACCAAAAAATCCCCTGGCTATATCAAAGATTCCATTAGATCTTGTAGGGGAAGATGGTTTTTCTTCCTCTCCAAAGCCAGAGAGTTGTAGCCCTTCCTCCATAGATTCTTCACTACTTGTATCAACAAAAGGTCAGATTCCTCTAAGCTGAAACACTCAATTGAGTGCTCGTTGAATGTCCTGAACCAACACTCTCTTCTGATAGGAAGATCTTGGGTGATTGGATGCACTATCATCAATCAGGAGTAATATTGTCTCCAATATATTTTCCTGACCTAATTTGCATGAGAATGTGATTTAACATGCTAAATCACTACCCCAATTGCATGAGAATGTGATTTAACATGCTAAATCACTACCCCAATTCATTTTTCATAAGTTTCTGTCAAGCTGAGTTTTTAGGTCATGAAACTGTAGACTGTGGTTCACTTTGTGAAACAGCAAATGCAACTCACACTGTGAAGTAGTAGAAAACTTAAATTGTTCACGTCGTGAACTGTTACCTGCACTTTTACATGTTTAGTAGAGACTTTGGATTTTCAGGTCAAAGTTGCCTTGATCTGAGTCAGATAGATTCCAATTGTGTAATTAAGGTACTCCCCTAACTTTAACAGCCCCTAGTTCGTGAACTAGATCCGCAACAACTGACAGTTCACGTCGTGAAACCACAGAGGACAGTTCACATTTTGAAGTAGTAAACAAGGTTTCACGCCATGAAATAGGGAATGGTTCACATTGTGAAGTGCTGAAGGGTTCACGCCGTGAAACCGAAAATGGTTCACGTCGTGAAGTGGTCAATGTTTCACGCCATGAAACAGGTTGTGTTTCACGTCGTGAAACACTTTACTGCTATTTCACGGAATAAGATTCCTTCAGTTTCGTTGTGTCAGAGGTGTCAAGATAAGGTATCCTATTTTTGGCAAGGTAATCCTAAAATTTGCAGCACTGATTGTGGAAGGTGGTTCACGCCGTGAAGTAGTAGGAAATGGTTCATGCCGTGAACCATTTTCTGCACTTTCACGTGTTTAGTCTCCGCGTCGATAGAATGAAGTTTGGAGTATAATTTACCTATTCAAATGTTCCAAAATGGTTGTGCTAAGGGATAGGAATGTAATGCAAGTTATAAGCACAACCATTGGCTCCTTGTTTTTGTGATTTTTGTGAATTTGAAAAAAAAAACAGAAAACAAAGCATCCCACCTGCTCACTCACGGTAGCAAGTTTTGTGATGAAAACATCAAAATTAAAAGAAAAAACCAATGCAGCTTTCCTCTAGGCTAAATCAAGTACTCACCCACACTCCAAAACACACTATTTCTCACAATTCTTCTCTTCCACTCTATACATTCTCTTCACAATGCACTTTTCGAATGCAAAGGCAATCATGAATCTTGCATAGTGGGAGCTGAAGCTCAAAGAGGATGGAAGAAACAATGGTGTTTCCCCGGCAGTGCCACCAAAAATGTTATGGGCTACCGTACCTCCTCCCAAGAAGGAACTCCACACAAATACCAATGGAGAAGCAATAGACACAACAATTGTTGGGTACTTACCAGTGCTTCGAGCTTGTGTCCCTTGAGGCTCTCCAAGCTCGCTTTGGAAGCTCCACTCCTCCGAACACCACCTCCATGCTGTCACCGCAAAGTCGCTCACACCATGTACGCAAGGCAACCAACCTCTCACTCCCTCATACAAATGCATGCATGAAAGAAAAACATGTACTAGAGCACTCTCTCTCTCTCTCTCTCTCTCTCTCTCTCTCTCTCTCTCTCCAAAGTACAAAAGCTCTCATAGCACAAAGATGGATTGTGTCTTTCCATTATGAGAAATTACCTTATATACAACTGGCCCTTATTCACACTTGGGCACCCAAAACTTACTAACTAAGGCCTTGGGTGGCTAGTGTCTCATAATGTACAACTTTTATAGTGCCTTTGCATAACACTTATTAATGTCCTCAAATGGAGGAGCATTTCTATTAATCCGAAATGGGATTAACACCCTCCATGAAGAGAGAGAGGCGAAGCAAGTTGGAGAGATCGACATGACATAATTACTTCAGAGGGAGTGAACACATAAAAACATGTCAACACACATCCTCTACATTGAGGTTATTGGTCCAAACTGAAAATAAAACCAAGTTCATTCACGTACACCTTCCAAATACAGAAATGTGAAAACCATCATCTTTACTACTATGGGCCTTGCTTGTTCTCCGGGGTGTAGGCATAAAGTAAGCAAACAGTGTTCGTATCCTTCCGCACTTCCTCTAGCAAGACACGCTCAGATAATTCATCAATAAAACCATGGGCTCGCCAAATTGCAATTAAGCTCACCACTTTGTCCTTAACTTGAGAATTAGCATCGTTATGTCCTGGAAGTGGAAAGGATGTGAGACCTTTCCATGCTTGTGCACCAGCTATGGTCTTCTACTTGACCTCCACATTGGTGGCCTCCCTTTGGATGATACGCGCAGCAACAACTTCAATGCTAACATTTGATGAGGCCATCACAAACAAAATGAAGGAGGGTTTAGGGTGTTGTACTCTACTAACAAGGCTTTGGCAATGGTGTATAACAAAGTGCTTTGGAGCTTTACCTCTATATTTATAGTAGTGGGAGAGGTGCACTCTTCCTTTTTCAACATACAAAATAAAAAACTATATTTGCCTTTTTTAATGTTAATAATAAAGGTATTTTCCTTGAATTTCAGCACCACAATAAAAAATGCATCTTTTGAACTTGTTTGGGAAAGAGCGAGTATGTATTTGAAGGAGATAGACATTACACAATAGAAACCTCTACATTGAGGTACTTCCACAAAGGTTACATAGGTCCCAAAATAGCAAAGGTCAACTGATTATCCTTGCATTCAATTGTCTAAATTAGGGTACATTCTCTTATAAGAGAAGGCATTGTAGATCTCGAGGTTGGATAACCTCAGTGTGCATGGTAAATGTGCAACCAAGAGAAGAAGATACGGAGGATGAAGCCTCTGGCATAGAAGGATCTAGATCACAACACCGCACCAATACCTAACCCCTCAAAAGATGGCAAAAACAGAAGAGGTATATCGCTCAACGAAATGCCATGTTACGAAGTAAACCCACGAACACCCAAGGGCTGAGATATCTTGAGAGGTCACTAAGGTGCACAAGGATTTTTCTAAGAATTGGCGTGAAGAGTTGAGTAAGATATCATTGGAAGGAAAATGAGAGGAGAAAATTATACCTCAACAGTCGAAAATGCCTAAAGTCATGAAAGCAGGGCATCAAAAATGAAATAAGGCTCTGGTTGAAGCTAAGCACGAGGCTAAGAAGGTGATGGCTCAGACAAAAAATGAGGATGAAGATAAACTAGACCTACTCTCAGTGCCAGACCATTTCAAAACATACACAATTGACGGAATGAAAAGTGGTCCAATTGACGGCTAAAAGAGTAAAGGAAGATGGTCTATCCACGTCATACGATGGTCCCCCAGCCGAAGATAAGGAAATTGATATTGCAAAGCCAAGGGAGGAAACCAAACTTGTCTATATTGCTAAGGACTTAGCTACAGCTAAGGAAGAAGAACTCATGGCTCTCCTCAAGGAATTCAAGGATTGCTTTGCTTGGAAATACACATAGATGAAGGGTGTACCACCCAAAGTGGTACAACACATGATTTCGATCATGGAAGGATCAAGGCCATCCAAGAAGAAGCCATACCAGATGAATCCGAAATATACAACGATTGTAAAGGAGGAAATTGACAAACTCATCACTACGGATTTCATCCATGAGATCGAGCACACAGATTGTCTCTCACCAATTGTTATTGTGCCAAAGAAGAATAGGAAATTGAGGGTCTGTGTTGATCTCAAAAAGGTCATTGCAGCCACCACGAAAGACCACTACCCACCACTACCAGCATAAAACAGCCTTCAAGTTTATAAGGTTATGCCTTTTGGCCTTACCAATGCCCCAGCAACCTTCCAAACGATTGATGTGCGCGCGCAGCCTTCAAGGACTACTTGCAAAAGTGGATGGAGGTATTCATTGATGATCTATATGCACACTCACGCTAGACTGAAAATTTGGCTTGCTTGAGAAAGGTGTTTGAGCGATGTTGATTATATCATATATCCTTAAACCCTTTGAAAATTCAATTTTGGGTCAAACATAGTGTAATCTTAGGCCACATTGTTTCTAAAAATGGTATTTCCATGGATGAGAGCAAGGTAAAACTGATCTTGTAATTACCCTCACCCACCAATTACAAAGGTGTACAAATGTTTATGGACCATGTTGGGTATTATCGTCGCTTCATCATTTTCTATGCTGAAATTGCCAGACCATTGTATAGACTACTCATTGTCTTTGTATGGACTGAGGAATCGCCAGACTAGTGTACCAATTCTGAGACCACCCAACTGGATCTTATATTCCACGTGCACATCAATGCATCAAACTTCGCAAGGTTATATATTGGCACAGCCTGGAGAATTCAAATTGGATTACATAGTTTGCTTTGCCAGTCTCATCAACTAAACGATACATAAATAAATTACACTACCATGGAGCGTGAAGGGTTGGCCATGGTTTATGCTATAAAGAAATACCAACATTACTTACTAGCAAAAAAAATTTGTGTTCTTTGTGGACCATCAAGCTCTATTATATTTGGTGAACAAGCCTTGCACTATGGGAAGAATCACACGCTAGTTACTTTTACTCTTGGAATTCTTCTTAACAATCACAGTAAGAAAAGGGACAACATGTGTTGGCAACCACATGTCTAGGATTCTGAATGGAGAACCTACACAACTGGTATTGATGATGACCTCCCAGATACTTGTTTGTTCAAACTTGACATAGTACCTAAATGGAGTGCGAAAATATTTTACTATCTAGCTCATGGTTTTCGGCAAGAATGATAATTGAACAAGGATAAAATGTCTATGTTTATTAAGCTGGCCGCACCTTATCAATCAATTGCTAGAGAATAATATAAGCTAGGTAGGGATGATGTCCTAAGAAGATGTGTGCAAGAAGATGAATTTGTCACAATACTAGAAGAAGCATACTCTCAGGAATAGTCGGAGGATGCTTCACTGGAGAAGTTACAGCTCACAAAGTGCTTCAAGTGGGACTGTAGTGGCTTACATTATTTGGGGATGCTATAGAGTTTGTGAAAAGGTGCGAGGAATGTCAAAGATTTGCTATTCCACAATAAAGAGAGGATGCCACTCACCCTTGTGATTGTAAAACAACCCTTTGAGAAGTGGGGGATTGATTTTGTTGGACCCATTAGTCCAACAATGCATCCGTCACTCACAAGCCCGATATGTAATCGTGGCCATAGATTATTTCACAAAGTGGGCAGAGGCAAGAGCCTCTAAGCAAGCTGATGCATGAACCACGTCCAAGTTCTTATATGAATAGATCATTTCTAGATTTGGTTGCCCGCTTGAATTAGTTAGTGACCGGGGTTCGCATTTCATTAATGAGGTGATTGAACACTTACTCGTCGGATTCCTTATAGTCCATTGAAAGTCATCACCTTATTATCCATAAGAAAATGGTCAAGCAGAGAGCACAAACAAGATTTTATGTGCCATCTTGACTAAAACATTAGAAGCCAGTCGCACGGATTGGGAACATAAGCTGATTGTAGCGTTATGGGCGTATCCCTTCAGTCTAGCTTATGGCATTGATGCAATAATGCCTATGGAGTACTTAGTTCCAAGCCTGTGAATTGTAGTACAGGAGAGGCTTACTAAAAATGCATTGGCCGAGAGATTGATTGATTTAGAAAAACTTGATGAAACCTGACTAATTGCATCACATGGGCTTATGGTGGTCAAGAAATTGCAGTGAAAGCGTTGGTTTGACTATAACCTGAAACAAAGGAACTCGAAAAGGGGGACCTCGTCTTCATGTATGGTGTCGGACGCACCAAGAAAAATAAACACAAATACAGAGGGTTAGGACCTTTTAAAGTGTCTGAAATCACCCCTCAAGGGTCAGTCCGAATTGAAACCATCAAGGGAGTACAAATGGAAGGATACATCAATGGGAGTAAACTCAAGAAGTATTACGGACCATTGACCCAGGAGATGCTCACACAAGAACATCTACTAAAACAAAAGAAAGAGCTGGCCAAAGAAAAAATCAAACAAGCTCATGACAAAGCCAAGGCAAGGGAAGCCAAAGCCAAATAGAGACTCCAAGGGAAAATGTTGCACATGTGAACATGGTTTCACTCACCCTTCTTAATGAGGATGACCTAGACATTGAGCCGGCACGTCTCAATGTAAAAGTCTTTACGAAAGAGAGTCATGTCAAGAGCATTGTATTATTGATATGGGATCAAGTCATAACTTAATCTCTTATGAAACATGGGTAGCTCTAGACAAACCTCACCTCGAAGCCACAAATGCACAAGTCCAAAGTGTGTGTTAACCCATGGCGGACATTGCGACATACTATATTTTACGTCATTAATTTAAATATTCTGAGTCATGGGCCGGGCTTGTCGGCACCATATGTTAAGGATGAAGGGATTGGGTGATCGCCGATGAGAGGCGCACCTTGGATATCAGTAGGATAAGGGTTAGGGTCGGCCGGCCATGTATGGGCGCCCAAGTGTGAACGGCCAAGTCACCTATATGAGTCAAATGTAACCCTAAAATCCTCATTCTCATGTGTTGTGAATACAAGAGTGCTCTTGCCTTATCTCTTTGGTTTCCTTCTCCTGCGTGTGAGAGAGAGAGAGAGAGAGAGTGAGAGAGCGATCGAGCACTGTGTAGCGGCACGGCGGCGGAGAGGCGGTAGAGCGGCGACGGCGGCTCCTCCTTCACGGCTGCGACGCGGGAATCCTTCAAGGCAGCGGTTGAGCGGTGAGTGACACACCCTTTGGCATTCTGTTTGAGCTTCCTTCCATGGTTGTATGCTTGCAGCCATTCGTGGCTCGCATACGGTGTCCGGCAAGTCCCCAGCTACGACCTGTGCGGCAAAAGCGCACATTTTTGGCGCCGCTGCCGGGGAGTTGCCCTGCACCAAGCTCCAGTTTGCAGCTCGGCTACTGCGTGAAGTTTAATCTACACTGTAGGAAAGCGACTGTGTGTTTGTTGTTAAGGTGTTTCTGTGTTTTGCAATTTGTTTCTGCAATTTGTCTGTTGCATTTCTGTTTCTTTTGTTATATTTTCGCTCCGCGTGTGGGCGTACGTTCTGTTATCTGGTTTCTGCGGGTGAGAGGGATTTCTGAATCCCCAGATCTGTGCTGTGTGTGCGAACTGCACCGCGGCCAAGGCTGAACCCTAAGGAAACCCTAGAAAACTTATCTCACAAAAAAAAACAGAAAATAAAAAATAAAAAAAATTATAAAAAATAAAAAATAAAAAATTAAATTTTATTTTCAAAGAAAGAACCAAACATGTGGAGAGGAAAGATTTTCTAATTGGAGAAAAAAAATTTGAAAAGAAAGAACCCCAATTGACCCACGACCCACGACCCCGGCCTCGGTCTCGGTCTCGGTCTCGGTCTCGGTCTTTTGATATATATATATAGGAGAGTGAGCCTCCATAGCTTTCTCTCAAGTGAGAGCTTATGGGAAGTTGTGCCCTATATGTAGCCCACTCCCCAAGGAGTAAAGTGAGCACGTGGGATAAAGCTCTCACCCTTTCCTCCACAAGCAAATAGGCCGGACTGTTTTGAGGACTACAGGAGCTCTAGATAGGCGAACACGGTGCTGTAAAGCACACTAGGATCCTTTGAACGATACGCTCGTTTCGAGCTATCATACGCCCTAGTCCAGGTTCGACCGTAAGTAAGGGGGTCAAAAACGGGTTAAAAACAACACAAAAACAAGTAAAAACGGGGTGCGAAACACCTAAGAAACCACTTGTGTGAGTTTCAAGGGTAGTTACCAACGCACGTGGGGTAACCACGTCACATGCATCTACGTTCTGGTCGGGTGCTAGAGCCTGAACCACTAGAAAGCGTTTCAGTCTACGCAGGCTCACACCATCCCTCCACGTTGGCATCTTGGCCTTCGGCTGGAACCCAAGGGAGTGCAACCCAAGATCCACGAATAGTGGATAGTAACTCATCCTCCGACTCAGAAGCCATGGAAGGGCACCCTACCACGAACCCTGAGGAGACAAGCCAAAACATGCCAGTGTGGGCCCCACAGCCCGGATCTAGCATGTTTAGTCGTTTAATAGAGACCTTTAGTAGAGCTACACGCTCTGAGCATGCGACAAGCGAAGTAAATGAGGAAGGAGGGGTAGTAGATTTGCCATTCACATCTTATGTGGACCCTACCCTCCAAAAGAGTGTCCATGTGGATATTCTACCCACTTCGTTTAATGAGGGCCCTACTGAGCTACCACCTTCCGATACTCTTCCTAAAGTAGAGGTCCCTAGAAGCCAATCCATAAGAAGTGACATTGCGTCCACTTCAAGAGAACCGTTTGGCACACCAAGTCTAGATGGGATATTTCTCAATGAAAATTGGGAATATGATCTACACACAGAGACTCTAACGGACCTATACACGGGTTACACATACCATGTAGGTTGGTTGGAAGTCCTACGATCCACATCTAGCGCCACTAATCTAGAGGAGCAACAGCAAATGATATGTGATGTTATTCATAGAATTATCCAAATTGAGAGGCAAAATAGGGGAGTGGACCTAGTTTCCACTGGCCCTATGAGGTTTTTGGATACGGGCAAGGCCAAACAACCAACCCTATCACAATTGGAGACTCCCTCGGTGAGTCCCATAGACCCTTCATATGTTGTTTCACCTGGAGTCTCAATGCAGGTTGAGCCCACGAGCAGTAACTTTACCTTTCCAACCTTGGCTCAACTTTCCATTAGGGAATCCACAATGCCTACCCCAATGATGAGCATGACAGAAAGTGCACCTGTTACCACTGTAGTTAGTACGACACCACTACCTAGTGGAACAGTACCTACAACAGTGCATGGTAGTGCCTATCGGCCTTATGTACCTATTGCTACTCATGCCCATGTAGCTCCTACGCCTCCTAGTATGCCAATGGCGTATGCTCCAAGACTGCCTTATCACAACCCTTATCCAAGAGGAGCTAGGCCTAGCTACATATCATATCCTACGTCATTTGCCAACCTACTCAGACCAACGCCAACTCCTATCAGCCAGGCTATCCCAGAAGTGCCTCCACCAGCTATGCCTGCTCACCTAGGTGATCTCGCAGCGTTTGCTCAGACGATCGGACGATCCATTGCGGAAAACATGCGGGGAATGCCTGAGAGAGAACCTAGAAGCAAGGCAGTACAAGTGGCTAAGCTCACTCAAAACTTCAGTGGTAACGAGGACGTTAGGAAGCACATTGAAGTCTTTGAACACGTGTGTGATTCCTTGGAAGAGCACAATGAGCTGCATAAGTGTAAAGCCCTAGGCTTAACCTTGAGTGGGAAGGCTGGAGATTGGTATCGAACCTTAAGGGTTGAAGAGCGCACTCACTACCCCACTCTCAAGAGATTGTTCTTGAAAGAATACATACGCGAGGGTGTGCTTTGGGGGGTAGCATCTCAACTCCAAAAAGCTGAACGCGAGGAAGGGGAGTCAGTGAGAGACTTCATAAGTCGATTGAAGCATCTAAATTCTCGCTGCACTCCCGATGAACGCTTCAATAACAACCAACTCCTCGATAGATTCATCCGAGGATTGCGCCACGAGGACATTTACAATGGCCTAGTCATTAGAGGTCTTACAACGTGGGAAGCAGTCACTGCCAATGCAATCCAGTTAGAAGACAACTTGATGATTGCAGGTAAAAAGGTGTCTTCAGAAACAAAATCCGTTAGTTCGCAAGTATCTGGGCACGAGCCAATGACGGTAAAACCAATTGCCAAGGAGCCCAAGATATCTGAAATGTCTGTGAGACCGACCTTACTAAGGCTCTCCAAGAATACTTCAAGGGTAATCGAGCTCCTCAGAATAGCCATATGTACCCAAGGAGAGAGCAACAATGGTGTTCGGTGTGCTTAGGACCACATAGCACGAGTGAATGTCCCACATTTAGAGTCAAATTCAATGGGAATTGCAATGCATGTGGTAAGTATGGCCATCAATCTAAAGATTGCCTAACACTTAAGCGAATGTTGGCAAACCAGGCACCACTAGCTTGGTCAAACACACCTCAAGTACCCGCGCTAATGCCTGCACAACCTATCGAGCAACCGTCACAGCACATAGTTCTAAGGAATCCGAATGTAGTCCAGTCTGTGCCGTTACCACCGCCAGTGCTAGGACCACAACCTCCACATCCAAGGATTACCCCAATAAACCAGATGGGTTGTGAGTCACATAGTGCATGTGGGGATTATGAAGAGGAGATAGACCCTACTGCTCCATACGGGATTGATACGTTTGAAATGATTCCCCAGTACTACATGGAGGATCATTTCGGGCAAGTCAAGCCTGTATATCAAGCGGCTGCTCTCGCCACAAGAGGGCAAAACCTTAATACCTTGGCGAGGAGACCACCTCTTCAATGCTACGATTGTGGTGGACCGCATCGCGTAGCAGAGTGCCCTAATAGGCTACAGAAGATCACTACTCAGATGCCACCAAATCAAGGGAGCACATCGGGAATGCCGGTACTTACATGTAATCGTTGTGGCATAGATCATTTGATCGCTCAATGTCCACATAATCCTAATGCACCCAAGATTACGCCATTGAATTTGGTTGAGATCACCAACCAAGCACGAGGAACCACACCCATTGTACCCGTGAATGTAGTTACACGGTCAATGCTTCAAAATCAAAACTACATTCTTGAAGAGAGGGATACTGCATCAATCGCTCAGACAAAGAAAAAGAAAACACGGCGGAAGAGATCGCTTAATGCCACGAGCTCCAAGCCTAGTTCAAAGACCAACATAGGGACAGGAGACGACCCCGTGTATATGAATGATCCTGAAGATGATTCTGATTCAATAGAAACCATGGGGACCAAAGCCACTACCTTAAGGGAGGAACCCACTCGGGAGCTCAATGAAGGAGAATCAAGCGAGTACAAAAATAAGGGGAAACAGAAGGACACTTCCTCGGCCCCACAACCAAGTCAGTTAATGCCCTCTCGACCACCCAAACTGACTGAGACTACCCAAGACAAGCCACGTGGGCCAAAAACCCTCAAGAAAAAGATTGGAACTTACCCAAACCCAGTTGAGGAGATTGAACAAGTGCAACACTTAAGGGATTTGGTAGAAGAAACACAAAGAGAACTGGAGCCAAACCCGAGAAAAATCAAAATTCCAGACACAGTGTTTCCTACGCAAGTTCAGCCTCACCGGAACCGTAAACCGTTAGCTATACCTAGTATCATTCGGGAAGAAAGTGAGGATAGGACATCCGGAAGTGGGCAAACACCCTTCTTGCTGGAAAGAATGTTTAGTGAGGGAATCCCTGACCCCATTGAAGAGGAAGTGATTCCATCTTCACCAGTCCCTAGTCAAGGGGCGATGTCTCGAAAAGTACCGTTGAATGTGTCTAAGCTAATGGATTTCATGTCCTCCGAGATCAGAACCACGATCATATCCAAATTATACGGAGATCCTGAGCTATTCTTAGCTCTTCGGGCATTTCTCAATGGAGAACTAAAGGCGGGGTTACCACAATTTGCAAATATGGATAGACCCGACACGCTTCAAGATGAAGGGGAGCATTGGGATCTACAACCCAACCTAGATGAAGATTCGGTCGTTGAAATACCTGTGAACAAGTTGGGACAGTACTTTGAAGGTGACGAATCTAATGCCACCCTCCCCATTACTACCAAGGGATTAACTCTAAAGGGAATCCTTGATGGTGGTGCTGGAGTGAGCATTGTGACTAAAAACTGTTGGGAATCTATGGGAAGGCCTCACCTCGAAGTCACAAACATAGTGGTTAAGATGGCAAACGGAACCATAGCTAAACCTATTGGAATGTTAAGGGACCTCAAGATCAAGGTCCTGGGATACAAGGTAAAACATACCTTCATTGTAATGGATTTCTCCAAGCATCCTATGTCATATCAAATGATCTTAGGACGTCCTTTCATGAGGGAAGCACAAATGGTGCATGACTGGTCGAAAAACCATGTCTACCTACAATTCCAGGACTCTGTCATTCGAGTTGATCTTGAGAATGGTCGTGCACATCCTTTAGGAAGCAAGGTTATCATTGATAATCGATCAGATACCACTATTCACTCCGCCCCATTAAGGTATTGCTATACATGCAAAAAAGAGACTGATGATGGAAAAGATTCTCCTTACATGGATGTCCTACCGGGTATGACTGAGTCGGATAACGTGGATTGGGTACACCTAGCGGCAACCATAGACACATGGGGGAATAGAGGCACAAGCTGGGTAACACCTGACGGGCAAGATATGCCACCGTTAGTGCCAATAAACATGATAGGTGTTATGCACTTGACTCCTGATGACGAGAACGTGGCAAACTCCACTGACACTGACAGTAGTGAAGACTCTGACCAATGTAACTCTGAGTATGAATCTCAAGAAGAAACTGACCCTGAGCCTGATGGGAAAAATGAATCAAATATTCACCCAAATGTGGAAGCAAGGTGCTCAAGGCCTAGGACAGTGGCCTCCTGCAGTTCATCCGAAAGTGAAGATCGACCAAGTGAGTCCGAATCGGATAGAAACAAAAATCAAAAACTTGGTAAGAAGAAAACGAGACATAAGCGCCAACGCTATCGAGCTAATGTACGCACTGCAATAAACAAGGAAAGATCCACTGCAGAATGGCTTAGTTATGTAGGAGCCATTGATGCTCATCGGAAGATAGCGGATAATTGGGGACAATACCTCCAAAGTGTCATGTGGTGTATTCCGCAACCTCATGACGTCGCCCAATTAGAAATCGAAGAGAAGCCAAAACTAAGTCGTACTGCAAGAAGGCGGCAAAACCAAGAGTTGGCTCAACAACAAAAGGAGGCGGAATTAAAAGAAAAAAATCGGGCACAACAAGAACCAGTAGACTTACACCCCGCACCCGAGCATTTCAAATCATTCACCACAGGGGAACGTAAAGTGGTCTACACAAAAGCCCAACGAACGCCTACCAATGGGAGTAGCGGTGTCTACGATGGCCCTGCGGTAGTTAAGGAGATAGACTTAGCAGATCCGGGTGAGGAGTCTAAACCAGTTTTTATTGCTCAAGACCTCACCAAGGCGGAAGAAGCTGCACTTACGAAGCTTCTTAAAGAATTCAAGGATATATTTGCTTGGACATATCATGATATGAAGGGTGTTCCACCTTCGGTGGTGCAACACACGATTCCAATGATTAGCACTGCTAAACCAGTCCAGCAACGTCCCTACCCAATGAATCCTAAGTACGCAAAGATTGTACAAGAGGAAATTGAAAAGCTGGTAAAATGTGGATTCATATACCCAATTGAGCACTCAGAATGGGTTTCTCCGATAGTCATCGTGCCAAAGAAGAATGGGAAACTCAGAGTGTGCGTTGATTTCAAAAAGGTTAATGCAGCCACCAGAAGGGATCATTACCCCTTGCCATATTCTGAACATGTGCTTGAAAGAGTGGCAGGCAAGGAGGCATATAGCTTTTTAGATGGGTACTCGGGTTACAATCAGATCACAATTGCAGACGAGGACCAAGCTAAAACAGCATTTATCACGGAGTTTGGAGTGTTTGCCTTTCGCGTCATGGCTTTTGGCCGGACCAATGCACCTGCAACATTCCAACGATTGATAAACACGGCCTTTAAGGAATATCTAAGGGACTTCTGTGAAGCTTTCTTAGACGATCTTTGTGTTCATTCCTCTTGGGATGAGCACTTGATGTGTTTACGAAAAATATTTGAAAGGTGTAGATTATATCGCATCTCCTTGAATCCTTTCAAATGCCAATTTTGGGTTAAACACGGAGTTATCTTAGGGCATATAGTGTCCAAAAATGGGATTTCCACGGATGAGAGTAAAATCAAGCTCATTCTGGAATTGCCACCACCCACCAACTACAAGGGAGTCCAACGCTTTATGGGCCACGTTGGTTATTATCGAAGGTTTATTCTATTCTTCGCCGAGATAGCTCGACCATTGTATAAGCTTCTCATCGAGTTTATTTGGACCGAAGAATGTGATCGTGCCTATGAGCTATTAAAGAAGGCCTTGGCGAGTGCTCCAATCTTGAGAATGCCTAACTGGGATTTACTCTTCCATGTGCATATTGATGCATCAAACTTTGCTATTGGGTGTGTGTTAACTCAACCTGGAGAACACAAGCTAGACTACCCCATTAGCTTTGCCAGTCACCAGTTGAACGATGCTGAGATGAACTACACCACTACGGAGCGAGAAGGGTTGGCAATGATATATGCCGTAAGGAAATTTCGTTATTACCTCCTTGCCACCAAGTTTGTTTTCTATGTGGATCATCAAGCATTATTGTATCTGGTAAACAAACCATGCTCCACAGGAAGAATCACACGATGGCTATTGATTCTCCTTGAGTTTGATTTCACGGTTGTTGTGAGACCTGGCAAGAAACATGTTATGGCTGATCATTTGTCTCGCATACCTAATGGTGAGGCTCCTATGGGGGTTGATGATGACTTACCTGACACTTCCCTGTTCATGGTGGAGACAATGCCTGAATGGAGTGAGAAGATTGTTAACTTTTTGGTTAATGGCTTTCCACCCAAGGAGCTTCGTAAAGATCTAGCTCGAAAGCTAATCAAAGAATGCGAACCCTATTGCCTGATAGCAGGGACTCTTTATAAAAGAGGAAAGGATGATGTTCTTAGGCGTTGTGCCCGAGAGGATGAGTATCTATACATTTTGCAAGAGGCACATATGGGCGTAGCCGGTGGTCACTTCTCAGGAGACTTAACTGCGCGAAAGATCTTACAATCAGGGTATTGGTGGCCCACTATGTTCCAAGACGCATCACTCTTTGTGAAGGGTTGCGATGAATGCCAACGATATAAGAAACCCCAGAGGAAAGATCAGATGCCCCTACATCCAATCAAAGTAAACCAACCATTTGAAAAGTGGGGTTTAGACTTTGTAGGTCCAATTAGCCCAGCGGCCCGAAACACACAATCTCGCTATATTATTGTGGCCACTGACTATATGACCAAATGGGCTGAAGCGAAAGCGACACATAAGGCAGATGCGAGGACAACAGCCAAGTTCCTCTTTGAAAATATAATCACACGATTCGGTTGTCCTTTTGAACTTGTGAGCGACAATGGTACGCATTTTATAAATGAAGTGATTAAGGAGCTCACAACAAATTTCATGATATCGCATCATAAATCTACTCCTTACTATCCGCAAGCGAATGGCCAAGCCGAGAGTACCAACAAGACCTTAATCTCTATTTTGACAAAGACAGTTGAAGCTCATCGCACGGATTGGGATCTAAAGCTTACGACAGCTTTATGGGCCTATCGTACTGTGTACAAAGTGGCTATTAATTGCACACCATTCAAAATGGTATATGGCCAAGAAGCAGTCATGCCATGGAAATTTGTCATTCCTAGTCTTCGTGTTGCTACTCAAGAGGGTTGGGATGGTAATCCCTTAGTAGAGCGTCTATATATCCTTGAGCGGCTAAATGAAGAAAGACAATTGGCTGTGTACAATGCCCTTGTGGAGAAGGATAGAAGGAAAAAATGGTTTGATCGCCACCTAAAGGACAAGGACATCAAGGTTGGGGATAAAGTCCTGATGTATGGAGTGCGAAACGAAAAGAAGAAGCTCAAATATGCTGGTAAGGGACCATATAGAGTATGTGAAATTACTCCGCAAGGTACCATCAGAGTGGAGACTCTCGACGGAGTTGAAACCATTGGATTCCTTAATGGGAGTAAATTCAAAAGATACTATGACCCCCTAAGCCAGGAGGAGTTACATGCAATCCATCAAAAGAAGGCAGCTAAAGAACAAGCTGAGCTTAAAAAGATACAAGCGAGAGTCGAAGCCAAAGAACGTCAACAGCGTGCTAGGTGACAACGAGAAGCCAACTTGGGAATTACGCAAGTATTTTTCGAGGAAGCAGAGGAGGATGCACTGGAATCTGACCCACCTCTAAGATACCCAATTGAGTTACAGAGTCCTTACGGGGAGGTGCTGTATAATGCATTATTGGATACAGGAGCTCAACATAATTTGTTATCATATGGCGTGTGGTGTCAACTGGGAAAACTACCTTTAACCAAGAGTTCTATCCAAGTTCAAGGAATCAACAAGAAGAAAACCCCTGTCTCAGGAATTCTGCACACTCCGGTTGCTTATGACAAGGGAACCATAATTCAAAGCTTTTTGGTTATGCCTGCTGGTACCATGGAAGGGACTGTAAACTTAGGGCGCAAATGGATGATGGCCACCAAGTGCAATATCGATTGGGCAACCAGACAAGTCACAACGCAAGAACCAACACTAGTGACCGCTCAAAATCCCGCACCTAAGTCATCCACTCAAATATTAGATAATGAAAAATCACAAAGTCCAGTGGCAAAACCATCTTCGATTGTTGGCCACCCCTCTAACGCTTCAACGCCAAGAGAGGAAACAGGCAAGGTGGTCCCTAAAGCTTTGCTTACTATGCCAAAGAGTACATACAAATGGGTCCCCAAAGCTTCGCTAACAGCTACTTCCCCTGCTCAATCTCGTTCAGCCACCAAGAAGCCTCGTAAAAGGAAAGCAGCTACCCACCCGAAAAAGGGCAATGTAACATTACGATGGATCCCTAAAAAATTATTAGTAGCCCAAGGGTACTACGAGGGAAATGACCAGATTTGGGTCCCTAAACATAAGCTGAATCCCTCTACATCACCTGTGAAACCTTGCAAACCAATTGTTGCCACCCCAACGATAATTCAAGATCGTGGTAAGGGAAAGGTAACAGAGTGCTCCGCACCACTTCTTCCAGAGTTAGTTTGGATTCCCAAACGATATCGATCATTACCATCTAGCTCAGGAAGGGGGGAGCCACATGAAGCTTCTAGCTCTTCATGCCAGGCACACACTCATATAGAAGTTTCTACATGCTCTACACCTACTCTTGCCAACACCCAACAAAAAACCGATGAGTCTACGTCTCCCCTTGTAATAGTATCGTCGGAAACCATTTCCTCCATTCGTCAATGGGAGCGTACACTACCATCTCTACAATTGGATGTGGCCACAAGGGTCATAAAAAGCTATCTGCCCACATCACAACCTATGACCCGCTGGACAAATTGGTTCCAAGAGGCTGCAACATCATTGCAAATAATATGATCTACCCAAGGAAAGGGGGAGCATGTACTCACGCTCGACATTCTAATGCTTCCTACTTAGCCTTCTCCCCTGACCATGAAATTGCCAAATTCAAGGGGATGTATATATATAGCTTCATACATTTTTTTTTAAAAAAACAAACAAACAAAGAAAAGAAAAACCAAAAATAGTAAAAAGAGCAAGAGCACAAAAACAAGAGAAATATCCGTATACAATCAAGAACTAGATTGTCCTGTCATAAACCTACTGATGCTATATCTGTGTTTGCAGATATGGCAGATGCCCGATCATCATACACTTCATCCACTCCTACCTTTGGTGAGAGGTATTATTTGTACCTTTCTCAGATATTCCACATGTGCTATCCTGTAATTGAAACTGAATGGGATCATATAGATGTACTAGCCAGAGAGGAAAATGTTGAGGAATTAGAATGGCTAATTCGCCTATTGACCATGACTGACCCCTACTCCGTAGAGGACATATCCCCGATAGCCCAATGCTTTCCTTTTCCACAAGATGACTATCCTCGCATGGTTACATTTTTGATGAGTTTATGTGGATGGGAAAATGAAAAGGAAATATCTGACAATGATGAATGGACGGATGAAACTCATGGCACTACTGAGGTTGACTTTATTTGTTTGGATGATGTGGATAGAGGCTTAGCCTTAGGGCTAGAGCCAGGACTCTACAACATCCTCTTACCGTATCCTCAGTAGTAGTGTGGTGACTGGTAGGTAGGTTAGCGTTTCCAAGTTTTTTCTAGTTTAGATTCCTTAAACAAATCTTGAAATTTTCACACTGATGTGCCTCTCGAGGTATAGTGCTTGTTAGTTGATTGTACAGGTTAAAAAGTTTGAGGTGGGTTCGCTTCCAAGTCCAGAGACTGCCGCAACGTTCATCAAAATATATCTACATCAAATTGCAAGCTGTCTCGTCAAATCAAGGAGATCTCCAATTACAGGTGTAATTCTTCCATACCCACTCTCTTTCGTTTTTACTGTTCAATTAATTTCATAAACTATAAGGCATGACCACATGGAAATTGTCAATGTACTACTTAGTTTTTGAAGTTGCTTGCATACTAGTGTAAATCATTAATGAGCTTAACTTTATTGGAAATATTCCTAGGCAGCATGACGTCTTTAGTTAACCTTGGAATACGATTGTCTTAGGTCTAGGGTCAAACCATCTTAATGTTTGAACACCTGGCTGTGTGTGTGTTGACCTCTAGGACATAGCTTTTACCCCTTGTCGTAAGGATGTAAGAACACATTTTAGTTCAGGAGCGAAGATCAAAAGAAACCAAAAAAAAAAGCCTACAATAAATGGCAATACAAGTCTATGATGTGCTTTAATGTTGGACTATCGCCTTATCGATACTTGGTAGGCGAGGAGTATTCTACTCTAGACCGATGCCTTGGTTGGTAGGGGGTAGCCTTGCCTAAAGTGAGCTAATAGATTCCTGGATAATGCCTTGTGTTAAACATGGTACCAGGATCGATGTTAGTTTTGCCTTAGGAAGGTCGCCATTGTGTGTAAAAATTGTCACGTGCAAAAAAAAGAAAAAAAGAAAAAAAAGAGAGGCAACAAGCTCCTGTAACTCTGATGTTTCTTGTTTCCCTAGGCTTGTGGTATTAACTTGTTCTTAGAGTAGACACAATGTGGTCATGTGTTTATTTATTAAGCTTGGTTATTTTCCTTGACTTAGGCCACTTATAAACCTTGATTAACCTTTGACACCTTGCTTACTCTTGATTTACTTTCAATAATTCTAAACTCCTGTTAATTTGCTACACTAGCTCATTCATGTGACCCTTAAACTAAGTTCTCATAGCAACATCCATTGTGGTCTAGCATGCTTGAATTTCTACACTTTATATCTTTTGAATTCTAGCATACTTTCACTCTACTTCCCTATTTTGCAGACGGTCTACCACAACAACCCTCTCGAGCTTACCATACCATAGCTTCCGAGGACGGAATCTACATCAGGAAGGGGGGCATGTTAACCCATGGTGGACATTGCGACATACTATATTTTACGTCATTAATTTAAATATTCTGAGTCATGGGCCGGGCTTGTCGGCACCATATGTTAAGGATGAAGGGATTGGGTGATCGCCGATGAGAGGCGCACCTTGGATATCAGTAGGATAAGGGTTAGGGTCGGCCGGCCATGTATGGGCGCCCAAGTGTGAACGGCCAAGTCACCTATATGAGTCAAATGTAACCCTAAAATCCTCATTCTCATGTGTTGTGAATACAAGAGTGCTCTTGCCTTATCTCTTTGGTTTCCTTCTCCTGCGTGTGAGAGAGAGAGAGAGAGAGTGAGAGAGCGATCGAGCACTGTGTAGCGGCACGGCGGCGGAGAGGCGGTAGAGCGGCGAGACGGCGGCTCCTCCTTCACGGCTGCGACGCGGGAATCCTTCAAGGCAGCGGTTGAGCGGTGAGTGACACACCCTTTGGCATTCTGTTTGAGCTTCCTTCCCTGGTTGTATGCTTGCAGCCATTCGTGGCTCGCATACGGTGTCCGGCAAGTCCCCAGCTACGACCTGTGCGGCAAAAGCGCACAGTGTGTATTTATCAACTACAAAAGTTGTGGTATTTTTAACATTAATATTTCTATAAAAAATAATCCCTTGGTGGAAAAGGTGTTTGTCATACCTGCAAGAACCATGGAAGAAGAGATGTTTCTTGGATGATCCTGGATCTGCACCAATAATTGTCATATCCAATGGGAAGAGAAGGTAGCACAACTCAATGATGGCAAGGACACCATCACTATGCCATTATGGAGCCCCTTAAACAAAGGAAAATAGCCAATGATAGGTGACATGGAACCATAGACGGCACAGAAAGCAACGGTCATATCAGAGAAAGCGTCCACATCACAACCCCACCTCCATACAAGAAAACTGCAAAAACAACAGGAAAAGTGTCTAGTACGTCAATAGTGGGTTCCCAAAGCCCAACTTCAAGCACAAGGATACTATGATACAAACAAGGTCTCATGGGGATTAAAGCAAAAAAGTCAAGCTATAGGCATGGAACCAAAGAAAGTTAACCAAAGACAAGAAGCAGTATTCCAAGCAGAACCGCCATCCTCGAAGTATTCAAAAGCAATGGGTTTGAAAGGATTTACTAATTGTACAAGGCTATTATCAAGGCAATACAACAGTATGGGTACCCAGGATCAACCTAAGATCCAATAATGTGCATGCACCTTCAGGAGAACTGGAAAGTACCATAAACATAAATGGGACCAATTCCTAGTTAAATCAAGTGATAAGACAGTACAAAATTTGGTATGGAGAAAGAAGCCTGTTCAACCAAGTGAATAGAAAAGTGTGACATTGCCAATGTCATCCACCAAGGAGAAAAAGCTGAACAAAGTTATGGATAAGGGAAAGGAAGGCATGCACTCACAAGAAACAAAACAAGTTCCACAAGATTCGGTGGATGCTCTCTTCAATTGGATGGAGGGAAAAATTAGAAGCTCCCACTCTGAAGTGAAGCGATTGAAACAAAAAATTCCCAAGAGTTCCAAAGAACCACATTGTGGCAATAAATAGAGAAGAATTACAAGAGGTATCCCTTCCCCAGCAAATGGGCGAGGTAAAAGAGTATGATCTTCATGCCGTGAAACATGTTCGTTCGTTTCATGTGTATTTAATCCTTCTCTGAATGCATAACATGTGTCTTTGAGTGTTTGAGCATATAGGCAACCATAAGGTATCAAAACTTGCCTGCATAAGGGATAAGATAGGTTCATGTCGTAAACCAGTCAGGGGTACTTCACGCCATGAAACGCGCACAAATGTTTCATGTCGTGAACCACCTTAGCACTTCACACCTTGAGACAATTTAAAATGGTTCACAATGTGAACCGCCTTTACCACTTCACACCGTGAAATGGTCACAAGCCTTCCACCAACCGTAATCTGACATGTTGCATGCCCATTTAAGCTAGTCGGCGTCATCGATGCCTGAATCATTAAAGCTTCTTTTTTTCCCTTTTTTTTGCATTTTTCTTCATCGTCCAGACTTGTGTTCGTGTTGCATTTTTTCTTCATCGCCTTGCATTCATGTTCATCATCTGTGGGATTGCATTCCAGGGGTCTTCCATCTTTCATTGCTTGCGGCCTTTGATCTCAGGTAGGAGCTCTTTGTCCTCCAACTTTAATTGTTTTATTTCTTTTGAAAGAAGAAGTAGAAAACATGCAAAAAATCAAGCGGCAAAAAATCAAGCGCATTCTTATTCCATTCGTCTGCATATGTTACTCCTTCTGTTTTTGGGTTGCCATGATTTGTGAACCTTCATCCATATTTCATTTGCATGACAAAATGTATCATCACACCTCAATCACTTCACAAGGGCAAATGCCTTCTTAACCCGTGAAATAGCAGTCTGTTATTTCACAAAATCCACACCAACCCTTTGGTAGAAATAACATTGCATCTAATCGCATTCCGATGTTTGGGATATACTATAGCTACACACTCACACTTATTTTAACTTGAAACATCACACACAAAACTTTGCTATTTCATGGATTTATAACCTACACTTTCACGGGCTAAGCCTTTCACGGTTTACGCCTTTCACGGGCTAAGCCTTTTACAGCTTAAGCCTTTCATGGCTTAAGCTCTTCACGCGCTAACTCTTCATGACCTAACACTTCACGGCTTAAGCCTTCACACCTGTATCTTCACGACTTAAGCTCTCATGTCTGCAACTTCACGTCTTACCAAACTGCTTCCCGATTAACACTCATACACTCTATTATTGCTCACCCCACTATCATACTTCTCATCACACATCACACATCACACACACACACACACACACACACTCATACACTCTATTATTGCTCACCCCACTATCATACTTCTCATCACACATCACACACACACACACACCCCAAAAAAATAAAAAACAACACAAAGAAGGGGAGGACCACGAGCTCCTACCAGTCATTATGACTGACGCTCTTTCTAATGTTACAGATGGCCTCCTCTGTGTTACACCAAAACCAAAAATTGAGGAGACTCTGACCGTGACCCAAACCAGTACCACACGGTCACCAGTGGCACGAAGACTGAGAGCACCAAGCTCAACTATCTGGGGCCATATGCACAGAAGTTCCAGGGATCTGTGAGATCAACAAAGACATCTAGACATTACATGGGAAGATCATGCTCCAGTACCATAGCCCCAAGTGTCTACAAATATTAGAGGATACATAGGTCAAGGGTAAGCTAGAGAAAGTGGGTCTTGGCAGAATAGCCGAAAGCCTTCCCCGCACCATCAACACAGATTTATGTGTATACCTTAAATCATATGATAAATCCACTAAGAGAGGTATTGTGAGTGACAAAGGCAGATGGCACCACAGAGAACATGTCCTCCTTTCAAAAGAACTGATACATGATGCTCTACAGCTGCCCCCACCAATCCAAACACATATCCACAATATTGAGAAGATGCCCATAGAAGATATGTTAAAAAGGATTTCCCATAACTCCAATGGGGCAGTGTGACAATATACGTGATGGAGTAAATGAGAAAGCTTGCAAAGCAATGTCTATGATGATGTAGGTGAAGCTAGTTGACAGGTACAACAGGGTTCCACTTAACCGTATAGCCAAGGTACATGAAGAAAAAGAGGAAGACTAGGCATGGTACATCCATAGAGAACCAATCAAAGGTGTGAAATTCCTATCTACTTACCAAGGTTTTAAGTCATGTAGCTAACCTTCCAATTTTCGAAAGCACACCGTAAGCACAGGTACCACAAGCTACAGTGTCTCTAGAGCCACCAACCATCATTACTGAAGAGTTGCAGGAGGGACAAGCCACCAACCATCATTACTGAAGAGTTGCAGGAAGGACAAGCCCTCTTAAAGGAGAAGAAGGAGATAATGCTGAAAAAGGGGAAGTGTAAAAATAAAGACAAAAAGATGAGGGGCATAATTTTGGCAGTTTTACTAAGGAATCCCAATGCTTAGATGTAGAAATAGCACAAGATATTGCATCATATTAGTAGGTGCTGGAGGCAACACGAAGCACAAGGAATGAAACTTCCCGATATACCACATTAAGCACAGTTTTGGAGTTACCTCTTCACACGCCCCTCCCAGCCCAGCACAAATGGCATTCAAGAACCTCTCACCACTCTACGACTCTATTCTCTCAGATCAGCTAACTTCAACGAAGATTGGTGCAGAGAATGTCCCATAGGAAGTAGTACCGCAAAAAGATGTTAGTAAAAGAAATGAAGAGGCTACATCCACACATCCAGAGGCCACAACGAAAATCCAAGAAGTTGAGAAAAGGAAGAGAACAGAAGAACCTACAAGCCCAAGCAAGTGAAAACGACTGGAAGATGAAGGCCTAGTAGATGAACATTCCTTCTTGCATAACTTAAAGGCCGATCGCTTCTTACAAGAGACAATGGAGGGCCTCGACAACCTGTTACAATTACCAATAGCAAAATAAAAGGCATGGCCTCCACAAACGCTTCTATCTAGGAACAAGAGCAAAGGATATGGCACTATCACTTACTTACTACTCACATGCTCCAGGACAGGAATGTCACCTTATGGAATCAAGTACAAGAAGCCACAGACCAAGTGCACAAACTTAAGGAGCAAATGGCTGCACACCCAATGCTACACACAGAGAAGTCATCCTCAAAAGCTTTAAGGCCATGGAAGAACAAGAGGCAAGATACCAAATGCTAAGCAAAACTGTAGTTTAAAGAATCAAAGAGAACATAGAGCTGAAGGCACAAGTCGAACAAGCCAAGGAGCAGCTCCAAAAAGAGGTGGCAAATGTTAGAGAAAAACAAGGGCAACATACACAGCAACTTAAAGAAGCTCATGCAACGTTCCAAGTCAAAGAAGAAGAAGGGTTTACAAAGCAAATCGCTACCCTAACTAAAGCTGTCGTGCTGAACAAAAACTGATTAACCTTCAAGTTGAAAGGGAACAACTAAACAAAGCCCATGCAGATAAGATTAAAGCTTTAAATGAGGAAATCACTGCAAGATCTTTGGAAATGGACCATATCAATTAATAGCTGAGAAGCAGCCATATATTAGCAGAAGAGCAAGTAAAGAAGATTGAAGATGCTAATGCACTGGAAGCGTCTACAAGAAGAGCAAAAGAAGCAGCTACTAGAAGATATGAAGAGTTGGACGCTACTAGAATGATACATGAGGCTGCCATCTTTGACCTTTTGTTGACCAAAGACTCAAGGATCCAAGATTTGGAACACCAGCTAGCCATTAGGGAAAGGACTGAGAGAACGGAGCCACCAGATGAATTGCGACTACTCATCGAACGAACCTTGGAGGTAGGTTCGTTGCCAATAACTCCTCGGGCTCCTCCACAAACACTAACTTTGTTTCTATCTACACTAACCCTCTCTCTTCTTCAATATGATATTAACCTAATAGGAGACCTCAGTTTAGGAGACTTAACACTAATTCGCCAGTGCTGATCCCATTATTATTACGGATATCTTTCGGGGGGATTTGGCTGATTTTTTTTTATACCCCTTACATCCCATTGTGCTTAACCTCTGTAGTTGGTGTTGGGTGCTACATCTTGGATAACAATGTTGAAAAACTTGACCTATTTATGCCAAATGATATACCCACAACACCGGCCAACTACGAGGTGGTTGCACGTAGCTACCAGTGGATCATCAACCCGAATGGTTAGAAGTTTATAATATGCACCAACATCTAAATCTTTCAGAGTCCACTCTTTATTATATGTCTGGTATTATTAAACTTTACCACAATATCCATAGACATTTGGAGTCAATGATGACTAATGTGATTTATAACTTTGATAAAACATATTGAATATCCTAACATAAATATAGAAGATCTCACTGACCTCCAAGAATTCATGAAAATTAACAAGCCCACCCACCCACCCCCAAGTTCAAGTGAGGGTCAAGAAAAAACACAGGGCTCATCCATTCCAACTACCTATCTAGTATTCTCTTCTATTGCAAGTAAGTTACTAAACCCTTTCTCGATTGTGACTCCTATTGACAAAACTAAGGCAGACTATATTTTCTCTCGCATATATTCTATCCTTCTTGATTTTCCCACTAACCAATCCGTCTCCACCATAGCCATTTCATGAGGTACGTCTTATTCAACCACAAGATGAAATTGAACCTTTCACTAACATCAATATCCTTGAGTCCTTGTCATGTGCAGAGTATGAAAGGTTTATCAGGCAAGAAACCCCTTATTGAAGCCAAAGTTAACGTTCAAGGCATTAATGCAAATCACACCATTTGAACCAACCCAAAGAATCCTGCCAGATGCCTATTCTATAATGACATTAAGACATCAACCTTATGTGCCCTATCCTCTCCATGCACCAATGCCCGATTTGGAGGAGCTGTTACCAATTGCAAGAGAAGGTACATTATGGGAAAATGTGGCAAAGCATACAAAGCTAGCAAACCCCCACTTAGCGAACCTGCTCGAGATCATAATTGTTGCATTCATGATTAGTTACTGTTTCCACATGTGGCAAAAAAAAAATCCTGTTCACACAAGGGGGGTTACACGGCCATCATAATAGATGATACCAATCCCCGCATTGGGCATTTCAATATACAACTAGAATGGTGTAAGGAATATCTAACAATTCCTGAATATAGTCAGCAGTACTAGTGCTCCTCGCCAGCTTAAAGGGTTGATCCACTATACATGCCTATCAACCGAAGGCTGACCCCATTACAATTCCATGATGCCAAGCGCCGGGATTCTCATGTTTGCTATAATTTTTCACAGTTTGCACCATCAACATTTCCAGATATTGCAAGTCAAAGGCAGCAAATGCTAACCTAGATACGAGTTTGGAACCGTATTGCAGATCCAGATATCATGGCAACAATTAGATTTTTGAAGTTGATAGTGCTCCTAATAGATCAACTAAAGGAACGATGGATTTGCAGCTGAACGGCT
>NC_141105.1:11993400-12013400 GCF_041138505.1 Cibotium barometz
TTTAATCATCAGCCCATTTTTCTAGAAAAAGTTGACATGGCATTTCTTAGAGGGCCCTTTTTGAGTCCAAACTTTGCCTAATGCTTAGTAACATGTATAAGTCATTGAATACAATCTAATGATAAAGTCCATAAATATGCAATCCCATTTCATCTGTGAAATGTCCAAAGGATGCAAATTTCTTGGTAATTTCCTCTTTTATCCTTGACTTAATGGCATATTAAGCATTGACAAACATGCTGTAATACATACGACGTCTCCAAATCTCAATCTTTGGGAACACATAGCCATGTTAAAGTACAATTTTATGCAAATCACCAAAAAACTAAGGTTTTGCCCTACCAATAGATGAACATAAAATGTCTTAATGCAAAATAAACTTCAAATGGAAATCAAAATCAACAAACAAACACATCCAAGGCTCCAAAATGGTATGTTTTTTTGAGGGTGACCTCCTAATCAACACTAAGCAATATTGGCTGGTCCCAATAGCTTGGAATGGATGGAAAAATAGAGCTATGCCTGAGGCTAGTCCTTGGTAGCAGCAACGACACTAAATATGTTCATGTCAAGAGCTTACGTTAGCCTTGCTAAAGCATGTGTCATTGGGTCTTGCCTTTGAGCCACCAAATGCAACTTCCCATGTGGGTGCGCTAGCTCACCACCATTGCGTCCTCACTTCGTTGTCACACTAGAATGCTCCTTGCCAAAGGAGTGCAGGGAGAGCTCTCTCAATGCCTGATTAGAGGTAAGAAGTGATCCTTCATGATGGTTCTCTCACAAAAATTAGGGGAAGAAGAAGCTAATTGAAGAGGAAAGCCTACAATCAACCTACTCAAACATGCATCCACCATCAAGAAAGCCTACAATCAACCTACTCAAACATGCATCCACCATCAAGAAAGCATGAATTCAAAAGCATATAAAACAAGAAAGAATAGGGTAGAGGGAGAGATCACAAGAAAACTCTTGTAAGGGAATGATTGTCTCTTGCTTATTATAAAAAATGACCTATATACAAGTGGCTAGTTTTCACACTAGGCTAGCCAAACTAAAAAATGGCCTATATACAAGTGGCTAGTTTTCACACTAGGCTAGCCAAACTAAAAAATGGCATGGCCTCTATTACTAGTCTTAAGCAACTATGTACAGTAAGTCTTAACTAGTCTTAAGCAACTATGTACAGTAAGTCCATAGACTTTTCCCATTTGACGTTAAGCGCATCGTAAGGCCGCTTTATATGTTCCACCATTGTCTTGCAATAGCTAAGTATTCATTCTTGTGTGGGTAAGATGGCAAAGCATCTTACAGTAGGTCGGGCAGGTGAAACCATGCTAACCAACGGAGTGGATAAACCCCCCCCTTGTGAGTAAAGACTTTATGATTTATCATAAATCTCAATTAGTTTTGGAAATTAGATAGCATCATTGAATGAATCCCGAAGAATGACTTCCAAGTAGTAGGTTTGCTCAAGGTTAACATCTTTAGTATTAAGACACTTGGCTTGATTGATGTGTCATCTTCACCCCTTTTTTTTCTATTACTTTAAGATGAGTGACTCAAAAGACATGTTACGGCAGCACTCCCCTCCTTCCCCATCCCCCTATCCCCTTCCCCTTGTGAGTAACAGCTTTATGATTTATCATAGATCTCAATCAGTTGGTGCAATCACAATCATTAGTACACAAAGGAGTGCCTGGTATAGAGGCATTTAAGTAGCATTTCACTTTGATCAATTTGGGGTCTTTAAGGCTAACTAGGTTACAATAGTTTGGAAAAAAATTTGAGACTCTCTCATTAACCAACAAAACCTACTCATCTTGTTCACTTAACTAGTAAGAGTTTTTACATGCTCTCTTTGCTTATTGTTTCTTGTTCTTATTCTTTTGTTGTTTTTTTGACTTGGTCTCCTTTCATCAAGATCTACTAGACTAGGTGACAAGTCCACTTATAATAGATACATAATCTTACAAAAGTTGAGTTGAATTTACATTCTTTCCTTGTTAGCCTTGGTGGTTTTTTTCTTTCTTTCTTTTTGAAAAAGTAAGGTATAATTAATTATTATAGATTGTCAGAAGGAGAAACTCATTGTGCCTTACTAAGCGATGGAATATTCCTTGCACTTGTAAGTTAGCTTATATGTTCAACCTTGAAACATCCTCCTCATAAGCTTATATGTTCAACCTTGAAACATCCTCCTCATAAGCTTTACAAGGGTTTCATTGGGATTAATTTGTAGGTTGATGTGTTCTCCCTTTATAATGATTTTTGACTGATTGATCTCCAAGCCCAGTGTTATTTTTGGATTTCTCTCTTGAGCTCCTATTGTATTTGTCACTTACAAGAACAACTGAATATACTTCTTTCTCCACGAGAGTGAGACATAAATTGTATATCTAACGTGCAGATTATAATTAAATTACTGTTTCAATGATCAACTCCAAATGTTGAGTTTTTTTTCAAGGCATATCTTATATTTTCTTAATACAAGCTTTCTTTGAATTTGAGTTTTGTATCCAAGTGGACCACAATACACAATGTGATGTTATACTTTGAAAGGTGAAACCTAAGCCAAATTCTTTCATTTTTGGATGTAGCAAGCTCCTTTTTAGTTGTTCGACTTTGGGGAACCAAATTTACGAGTTAGAAATATCGTGGCCTGAAAATTTGCAAGAAGGCTAGCAACACATAACAAAGCATCCAAAAAAATTAATCTTGAGAAAATTATTATGAAATAGAAAAATATATCCAAGACCACATTCCTTTTATTGATGAGAAAAAGATGAATGAATCTAGAAGAAGATTTCTACAACAGAGTTGCTAACATAGTAAGTTGAAAATTAGAGCTATTGATCAAAGAGATGAGAGCCATACAAAACTAGGTTTTAAAACAATTGAGAGCTATACAATAGTATAATGAATATTGATATAAAACTCAATAAAAGTGACTTCTAAATTAGCTCCTTGAGTTTTTTCATCCACTTGCATGTCTAGCAGCAGTAAGCCTTTACATTATGTTACTAATTTTTAAAATTGCACTTCCTTTAGTGTTATGAAGATGGCAAGGGTGGGCTCACACAACTATGATGGGGATGATTGTGTTTGGGTATTGGGGACTTGTGTGTAAAATAATGAGACATGAAATACACCACCAATTAGAGTTAATTCAACTAAAAAAAGGCTAGTCCGATTGTGTATCACATGGAACATCAAAGGGCTAGTCAGACTATGTATCACATGGAACATCAAAGGGCTAGTCAGATTGCGTATTACATGGAACATCAAAGGGCTAGTCAGATTACGTATTACATGGCACATCAAAAGGCTAGCCTGACTATGTATCACATGGAACATTAAAGGGCTAGTCTGACTACATGTCACATGGAAACATCAAAGGGCTAGCTGGACTATGTATCACATGGAACATCAAAGGATAAAGCCTAGCACAAATTGGGTAAGTATATCGAGGGGTAATTCAAGCGTAGCCTTTACAACCAATAGAAGCATGCTTTCATGTTGTTCATGGCATTATACTTCATTTTCTACTTGATTAATAGGGTCCTCTGGTTGTTGAAAAGATGGGCACAAATAGTTATGTGTTATAAAGAAGACTTTAAGTGTTTTCTTAAGTTTCTAATTAAAGCTACAAACCTTAGAATATCAACTTGCTCCATTTTTTGGTATTTTGGTGTGCTATTTTTGGCTAGGCGTCTAATGCATGCACCGTGGGAAAGGGCATTTTTGGAATGTGTCTCATGCATGCATCACCGTGGGTAGGGGAGGGGAAGATGCATGCTAAGCAAGGCATGCTCTCTCTCTCTCTCTCTCTCTCTCTCTCTCTCTAAATATATACGCGCGCACACACACACACATATATGTATATATATAGATAGATAGATGTATATATATATGTATATATATAGATGTATATATATATATATATATATATATATATATATATATATATATATATATATATATATATGTATATATAGATGTATATATATATGCCCCCAAACATACATCAATATCCATCAAATGTATTAATATTTATAATGGCATCACCCATGATATTAACTTGATTTGTCTTGACGCAAAGATAATCCAAGCATCCTCGAATTATCTAAGAGGGTAGAATAATATTTTTAAGATGGCTTAAAATATATTCCTATAACATTGAGGTGGTTCATTATACACAGGATGAGTGAGAAGTGATCCCTTGAAAGGTTTTAACAAACTGACATGAAATGAGTTATGAATCTGCCAATGAGAAGGTAATTCAAGTTTATATGTAACATCATTAATCTTGTAAATCACCTTAAAAGGTTTATAAAATCTTGGGGTAAGCTTAATAGCTGAAAATTTTTCAACACTCTTAAGTCGATGCTTTTCAATTCTCAATCTCCAATTTGAAAAGATATTGCTTTACGTTTACGGTTTGCTTTCTTAACATATTGTTCTTGGGCATGAGCAATAGAATGTTTTATATCATTCAAAATGCTACTAAAATTGATAATAAATTGATCAGCAGCTTTGATTTTGTGTGAAAGTCTACTTGCCAAAATAGGCAAAGGTTTTCCATACACAATTTTGAAAGATGCTCGACCAATAGCTGAATGAGGAGTATTGTTGTTGTAAGAAAACTGGAGAAGATGAATGTACTTATTCCATGAATTAGGTTGTTGGGCAACAAAGGCTCTGAGTAAATCCAAGATAGTACTATTAGTAACCTCAATTTGTCCAATCGTTTTCAGATAGAAAGCTGTGGAAAAATCTATCTTAGTGCTTAAGTTGGAGAAAAGAGTGATCCAAAAGTTACTACAAAATCTTGAGAATCTGTCAGAAACAATGACTTTTGGCAATCCATGATGTATAAAGATTTGTTTGATAAACATAACGGTGGCTTACTGAGAAGTCAAAGTTTTCTTACAAGGTAAGAAAATGCTTGCTTACTTAAATGGTCAACTATAGTCCAAATCATATTATTATGACTCGATGTAGTAGAGGGAAACCTGTAATGAAGTCCATAGATATTTGTTCCCAAGTATCATTAGGGATTCATAGAGGAGTAAGAAGTCCTTGTCTCTTATCTTTGTAGCTTTTAATTTTCTGACAAACAGAACATTCAGCCACAAATTTTGCTACATCTTTTTTAAGATAATGCCAAAAGAATTCTCTAGAGACTAATTGTAGAGTATCTAAAACACCTTGATGCCCATATATGGTGGTTGATGCATTTCCTCCAAAATGAATTGTTTGAAAGGTTGTGTAATACACAATGTCTTTTGGAAGAAAAGATAACCAATGATAGCATGATTAATCATCAATAGGGTTCCAATTATTGTCTCTTAGTTTAATCCAAACATCAGTAAAATTTGGGTTCTTATCATAGGATTCTCTCATAGGACTCAATGGTTCACTTTGAATAACAGAAATGTTGTGAACACTAGAACGCCTACTTAAAGCATATGCCCACAACATTTTCTTTACCTGGTTGATATTGAATCATGGGTTAAAAACTTTGGATAAATGAATCCCATTTGATATGTTGATCATAGATCAATGGCTGGGTCAACAAATGAAGAATGCTTTGTTGGTCTCTGTCTTGATTAAGAATTCAGATTTCGGTTTGTATACTTATGGAATGTTTATTTACCAATTTATTGTTGGTTATTTTATAGGTAAAGAGGATTCCAAAGATTGAGGAGAATTCATATATTTATTACTTGACACACCATTTTTGTAAACAAGCTTTGTATATACATGTGCTAGCTTGTGCACATTTTGATTTATTTGGAAAGCCTTAGTTTATCAAGCATGGACTTGAACTTTAATATTTTGTAAAGCGTGATATGATTTAAACCCTAGCCTCAATTTATGGGCACTCTATTTTGAGCATAAGAGAGTGTCATGCAAGAAAAGTACCTTTTTGTATTTTTGGAGGCTATGGCCTAATTTGGAATAAAGTAATGCATAAATACTCATGTGTGGGGAGAGGCCACACACATGAGGGGGGATGATTGCACCCAATCTTGAAGTGGTGCTTTTGTAAGCTAAGTATTATTTGTTTTTCACTCAAATATTGAATATGTTGAACATGTGGCATTTGATAAGTTATTTGATTTGATTTAATCAAATTCTTGCAAGTTTCTTTTAACTCTATTTTCATGGAAATTAGATCCGTGTCAGTGATCTTTTGCTAAGGGATGCATCCTCTATTAAGGGGGCCTATGTGATACAATGGAAATAATAATTAGCCATACAATGGGGCCTCTCAAGCAACAAGGGGAGGAACCCTACATACATGTGGACGTAAGATTTTTTTATATAAAACTCCCCCCTCCCCCAGCCGACAAGGTTGAGAGGACTATTGAGATTTGTGGTACCTTGAGCACAAGATAGATGCAAGGTATGAGTAGAGGAAGAAGTCACGAGTGAGCCACATCATCCAGGTCACTTTATCCCACAAGAGCTAGCAAAGCAAGTTGTACCTCCCTCATATAAAAAGGGGTCATTTCAAGCAATGTAAGTACACAAGAATCTTAAGCTTTTCTATGAGTGCAAGTTATATTTTTGCAACCTAATTAGCTTAAGTGCAATTCTTAGTTAGTATACACACACACACACACACACCATGTGTTCAACTAGGTATCACCCACCACAGATTAGGTTAACTATGTTTATGCATTTAGGGTAAGCAAGCTTCCATAGCCATTGTATAGGACCATGATTCTTAACATGGTATCAAAGCCTCCCCTCTCCTCATGAGCCTCTCCATTATAAGCTTAGTTCATCCCTCTCAAATTTATTAGCTTAACTCATGCTCATTAGTGCTAATTAACCCATAATCTCAACCTTATCCTCACACTCTTCTTGTGGAAAAAAAATTATAATTGCTCATTCTCCTCACATAGAGAATCATTGCTTAAGCCTTTGTAGGCACTTCTTCCCCTCCTCTAGACAACCCTACCACTCAAACATCTTGGGCGGAAACAGCTACTACAACACGAATTTGATGCCACCCTCACGATTGGTCTTTTGGACCATTCACCACCTCTGCTTCACATTGGGTAAAACACTTTTAGGAGTGTTGTTATTTCAAGCATCAAAATAAAAACTCTTTGCATTATTCATTACCACATATCATCCTAATCTTTCTTTTGCATCATATCAATAAGATTTGTAAGAAAGTACATACACTGCCACCACAGAGACTTGTCACAAGCTCATGGCAAGACTCTCTCATCTGGCATTGTGCATTAAGGGGAGGTTCATCGGGGGAGGGACATATCTCAGGCATATCAAGCACCTCACAAAGCATAGCATGATTGCACAAAATATTATCATATGCATGCTTAAAGCACAAGTGCATGAGATGACCATAGCACACAGCATGGCATCCACACAAAATGCATCAAAGACACATAAAGAGAATCAAGTCCACACCAAAGGAGCTGTCAAAGATCCAAGAGCCAAACCAAAGAGCAAAGACCAAAGCCAAGAAGCATCCAACAATGTGTAGAAGAAGAAGAAGGACAAAACATTGACATAAAGCATGAAGTCAACACCAAGGAGTCTTCAACCAAAGGGAAGACCCCCAATGAATATCTCTTCTTAAACCAAAGCTATATTGACAAGCCTCACCACTTTAGCCTATAGTTGTAAAAGGTCACCAAATGAGTAGACCTAGTCTTTTATTTTTTATCACACCTGACCACTTGCTGAGAGTAGTAACTTATGCACCCAAGGGGGGATGACATATTGTAATACCACACTTGACCACTTAAGTAGCATGTTGCACTAAGGGGGGGTGATGGATCTTTTGTAACTTGCATCCAACCACCTTGTAGTAGCCTACACATCAAGGCACCAAAGGGGGGGGTGTTGAGCACAAGATAGAGGCAAGGTATAAGTAGAGGAAGAAATCATGAGTGAGCCACATCATCCAGGCCACTTTATCCCACATGAGCTAGCAAAGCAAGTTGTACCTCCCTCATTTCAAGCAATGGAAGTACACAAGCATATTAAGCTTCTCTATGAGTGCAAGTTAATCTATCTTGCAACCTAGTTAGCTTAAATGTAATTCTTAGTTAGTATACCGTATACTAACTGTGTTTATGCAATTCTTAGCTAGTATACACACACCATGTTTATGCAATTCTTAGCTAGTATACACACACCATGTGTGTGTGCGTATACTAACTGTGTTTATGCAATTCTTAGCTAGTATACATACACACCATGTGTTCAACTAGGTATCACCCACCATAGATTAGGTTAACTGTGTTTATGCATTTAAGGTTAGCAATCTTCCATAGCCATTGTCTAGGGAACCATGATTCGTGTAACATCTAATGCATGTATGGGGCCTCCCCTTGGAGACTAGACCAAACCATGTATAAAAAAATGTTCGAAGCCCCTTCAGCCCAACATATCTAACTAGGGGAATTCTTGGTCACACATCATGTGGCTGAGGGGACTTCGGACATTTTTATGATGCATGGTTGGCCTAGGCCCTCCCAAGCAATAGGGGGAGGCCCTCTAGATGCCTACTAAGCATTAGAAAAAAAGAAGCCCCCACACCTTGGGTTCAATGGGAGTGGGGGTGCCTTTTTTTTAATTCTACATGCATGTAGGGGGCCTCCCCTTGGTGCCTGAGAGGGCCCAAGTTATAAACCATGCATTAAAAAATCGTCAAATCCCCCCTCGGGCACCCCCGTAGGCCAACATGATGTGAACAGGGGCATTCCTTAAGGCTATAGCGGAATGCCCCTTGTCCCACTATGTTGGGGGGCTCTGGCCATAACAAAAAAATCCCCCCCCCCCAAACACGGCGTGAATAGTTGTCAGAATGCCCTTGGTCGAGAGCCGTGTTGGTCACACTTGGGGGGGGGGTTGGGCTCTCACCATTTTTTGTTTGCATCATGATTTGGCACTAGGCCTCCGAGGCACCAAGGGGATCTTCTCTACATGCTTTGTGGGCATTAGGAGTAAAATAAGAAGAAGGCACCTCCACCCTGTTAGACCCAAGGTCTAGCTAGGGTCGGCGGGAGGCTTGTGTTTTTACTTATAATGTGCACCAAGCATGCATAGGGACTCCCTCATTGCCTAAAAGGCCCTGGCTAGATCTTGCAAAAAAATATCAAAGCCCCCTACACCAACGTGGTGTGTAACCCTATCATTGTTATTTACATGGGTTGCCTGGAGCCTTCTAGGCACTAAGGAGAGGCCCCCGGCATGCCTTGTAGGCTTAAGTATTAAAAAAAGGAGGCCCCCCACCCCCAACCTTGGTTCCGATAAGGATTAGGGGAGGCCTTTAAAAAAAAAATTCTAATGCTCACAACATACTAGCCATATGGGTACATGGCCTCCATGCACATCCACTTCAAATACATAATTTGAAATGGCCCCCCTCAAAGGGTGTGACCTGTAGCACATGTTTAGAAATGAATTTATTTTTAAAGGCAATAAACAAAGCATAGAAAATACATTCATTTCATAAGAAAAGCTACCGATTACATGGTGGTGTTTACAAGAGAGATTTTATACTATCATTTGTCTTAGCTAAGGCTATGACCACTACAGATCCGCCTCACTAGTTGTCTTTATCTTGGATTGTTACCTTGTGGGTGTGGATGGCATATAAGTTTGTATCCTCAAATAGACATGTGAGAAATTTCTCTGATGCTTCTTGTGGGGCTTCTATCACCTCTGACTTATGAGTGATCTCATTGAACTAATCATATGAATGGTGCCCGACAAACAAGATGCAAGGTCTTTTGGTAGAACCTAATCTCTGTTCAATGCCTTAGTGACTAGTCTCCATCTTCTCTTCTTTCTTGGAGCTTTTATTGTCTTCTTGGGACTCTTAGGAATTCCTACTACGTTCTGAGGGTTTTGGGCATTCTTTTTAAGATTTGGTCGAAGATCTCCTCACTCCATGGCTTAGATGGGGGCCAAGTTCACCCCCCTTTCTGACCCTTGGAGTTGGACTCTCCTATCAGATGAATCATGGGTTATGTTATGCCTTTTTTACTTGCCTTTTGTTTATATGGAGATGTGTGAGGCTTGGCCTTCTGTGGAGGTGGGGGAGGGGGGGTGAGATCCCGACTTCTTGGGAGTGGACTTGCATTAGTGTTGAGTCCTCCCACTTCCTTGCCCTTCATGAGCTTCCTCTTCTTTGTTGTTGCTTTTTTTTTTGTTATTTGTTGATACACTTGGGCCTTTCCCTTCTTCACATCATGGTTTCGTTGTTAGGGCCCTTGTGCCTTACCCTTCTTTGCACCCACTACTTCCTTATTCATTCATTATTGGGGCTCTTAGGTCTTGCTCTTCTTTGCACCCTCTTGAACTATAGCCTTCTTTGCACCAATCGGATCCTTCTTGAAAATTCTTTCTCTTCTTGGGTGGTTGGTGGTTGAGCATTCTTTCTCTTCTTGTGTGGTTCTCCCAACCACCCAAGAAGTGCATTCTTTCTCTTCTTCTTGGTGGTTCTCCACCAACCAACCAAGAAGAGCATTCTTCCTCTTCTTGGGTGGTTGGTGGTTCTCCACCTTCTCTCCTTTAGTATGATCTTGTTCAAGGGAATCAAGGATCCTACGACGAGGGTTTTGTTCTTTTTTGGAAGCTTTTATGGCCCTTTTGTAAAAGTGCAATTTTGAACCAAATTTGAGGCGGTGGATCCAATTTTGAGACAAAAATTTGGGGTTTTTTTTTTGTTTTTTTCATTGTGGAGCTCTGGTCGCCTGTGTTTTTCTAGGGTTTGAAGGCCTTTTGCTTGCCTTGTGTTACAATGGCAACAATGCCATGGGAGGGATGAAGGGAGGCGGCCAGCACCATTACCATGTTGAAATCATCAATCAGGCTGGTGATGGCGTTCTTCTTCATAGCAGGGTCCGTGCAGCTTGCCACCAGCACTTATCAAGGTTAAGTGACCTAAAATTGTGAGTTAGGCTTTGATCCATGTTCTAAGCTTTGATTCTTGCTTGTATGTGCGAAAATCGTAAAAAACGGGCTGTATTTTCTGCGTCCTACGCCCTAGGCCGTGATTAAGCTCCATAAGCTCTCGTGTTGTTCCATAAACGTGGATTAAGCCTTTGATGTTCTCCATAAGCTTGACCTAATGAGCATTGTCATGAGGTTCAGCTCATTACATCTCCATTAACCTTGCTATGATGGTGCTCAAAACCCTAATCACTATTGTTATGATCATCAAGTCCTTAATCATGTGGTTATGGTTTTTAATGCACTTAATCTCCCTTGTGGTCATTAAAGCTCCTCAATTGCTTATTAATCACATACAATCCTTAAGTCTTAAAGCATTATGGATTTTGTGACCCTAATCATCCTTACTATGCTTATTAGGCTATTAATTACATTGTTGTGATGATTAGTTACATGCCCATATTCATTAGTGGTATAAGATGCATTGGATGATTCCCACTTCAAGTATATTGTACAAACTCATTTATAAGAATGGATCAGAGTCGCATCATATGCATGACAGTTGGGGTTAGTTTTGGATGCTCAAGGATACAAATTGATAAGGTGCATGCTTTTGAATGGTTCCGAGGTATTGGCAATGCAAGGGGAAGAAGTGGATAGCAAGTGGAGACAAATTTATGCTACAACATAAAACCCTAATTTAGACTAGAAGGGTTGGGGCTGTTTTGAAGTGGTTTACATTGCCTTATTCTACTCTCCAAGGGCTACGTTTGGAGCCCTCAAGTGCTCCATTCCGACATCGCTTGCATCTCCAATTGACAAGTCTCACTACCGCCAAGGTAAAAGTTGGGCCCGGTAAAAAAGCAAGTTAAATTTAAGATTTGAGCTTTGTGGATGCCAAAGTGATTCTATAGTTTATGAGTTTGGGCATTCATTTTCAGATGCATCACTTGTCATGTGAGCTGCATGGTGCATGATTATGTGGCACGTTGTGACTATTGTATTTCCCTTGGATGATGGAGATACTCTTGCACATGTCGTATTGGATTTATGTTTCGAATTGATGGATATACCGATATGCTTTCTTTTCGACCCCAGTATATGTGGTAGCCAAATTGTATAGGTTGAAGATTATAGTAGCTATCCTTTTGATCCGAGTGGGTACTTGTGCTTGAGAAGGTTTGATCGTTGGTCTCTCGATTTGCCTTTTGATCCGAGAGGTCAAAGCTTTTGATGAGTTGTCCTTTGGCTTCCTTTGAAGAGTCAATTGGTGCATTAAAACAATAATTATGGGTTGCTAGAATTTCTAAAAATTACCATTTAGACAGTCCCATACTTTTGGTTTTGGATGTGTGATGCATGGAAGCTTCATGACGTGCATATGCCATTATGAAGTACATGATATGGCTTGATTTAAGGGCATTGGGACTAGTTTACATCCATACATATGTCTTTTTTACTTTAAAATACATGGCTCATGCATGACACGAGTCCTTGATGGTATTTTCCATCCATGCGAGTTTGTACATGTATACCTAAGGTTTCGAGGTCAAAACCTCTTCGGTGGGGATGGTTTGTAACAAAGTGAAAGGGTCAATTTGGACCCAAGGCCAAGGGATGAAGGGAATGTAAAAGGGGCCAAGGGTTAGGACTAGTGTTGGGCATGCCCATGGAAACTTTTAAGTGTAGTGTAAAAGGGTAGCCTAGTATATAAGTGAATATCGGCCCTAATCTCTTGTTAACTTTCATAATCACTTTCTCGTGGAAATCATAGTTTCTTTTCCCGATCATAAGCTAATCTCTTTCATCTTTGCTAATCCATGTTTTCTATGCTAATCTAGGCTAATGAAGCTTGCTACTTTCTTTCAAAGATCAATGAATGTAACTTAGTATAGATCAATCTTCTATATGTTTAATAAATAGAGCTAGAGGGAGGAGGTTAGCTTTGTAAATTTTGAGAGTTATAGTTCATAAAGGAATATTAATAAAGCGAAACTACTTAGAAACTATTCAAAGGAAGGCATTTGGGCCTATAAATGGGGAAAGAGAGAAATGAGATATATGGATAAATATGAGGGGGGGGATAGGGGACTATAGATAAAGACCAAAGTGATGAGAGAAAGCATGTGTACTAGTTGTTTACACATGAGATTTGGTGGCATACTAATGGGTGGTCACTAGCTGCCATAGCCTTTGGTATTGTGCTATAGAAGTAAAAGAGAACTAACACCATAAGGCAATTAGAGAGAGCATGCAAGTCAAATGATACAAAGCAAGAAGGGGCTAGGTACTAGCCACCATAGCCTTTGGTATCATGGTATAGAAATCAAAGATAACTAACACCATAAGACAATTAGAGAGAGCATACATGTCAAATGATACAAAGCAAGAAGGTGTGGCTATGTACTAACCCCAATATAGCCTTTGGTATCATGGTATAGAAATAAGAGATAACTAACACCACAAGACAATTAGATAAGCATACATGTCAAATGATAGGAAGCGGGAAGGTGGCTAGGTAAATGGGTTAAGATTTGTAATTTTAAAGGTTACCATTCATTTTTTCGTCTCTCAACCCTTTCTGAAGGCCCTGGTTCATTGATGGCTATAACACTATTAATGCATGATTAATTAGCACATATTTATTAGACATGGAGGTCTGTAGAATATAGTGCTTGTTGCCTTTAATATCAAATTAAGAAGGAACCTTCACCTCTAGCTTTGGATCCCCCTCTATGACACCATTGAGGCATATGAACTTATGAGCACTTGGAAGGCTCTACAAAAATGTAAACTTACAATGACCCACCCATCGAGTGGAATAGAGCGACAAAGCTTTGTTTGATCAATAACCCGCTCAATCAAAGCCTCAATACCCATATTGGAAAGCATAGAGTGATGCAGGGAATTAGCCTTCATAGAGAAACACCTCTAGAGCTATGAGTAAACAAAGAACACAAGTTTATTAGAGGTGCATGGTGTGAGGTCTCCTAGAGCTTTTGGAAGCAATGCACAGAGAGGCAAATGCTTGAGTTGGTGAGAGAGTAGAAAGGCGAAGAAGAGAGACAAAGGGATTGCAATCAGACTAGCCTAGTGACCATAATTGTTTAAAATAACTTTACATGGGCACAAAGAAACTAGTTTTTAATTTAAAAATAATAGTAAAAAAGGTTAATACCCATGATTACAAATCTTCCCTTTTTGGAACCCTATTAACTCATGTAAATCTTCTTAACAAAAATGATGACAACCAACATTTAAACTAAAGATTCATATCTTTGATGCACATGTTATTCATTTATTTGAAATGCATATATACATATATATGTGTGTATATGTGCATCAATTGAAATGCATATATACATACATATATGTGTGTGCATGCATCAATTGATATAAATATACATATATAGTTTATATATATACAAGCAATAGATATGTGTGTGTGTGTTTTATATATATATATATATATAATATTAATAATTATATATATGCATAATTATCATGAATATTATTATTCTATATACATATATAGTATACATTTACATATAATAAATTTATTTATATATAAATACATTATAGATATATATATGTTTATGTATGTTCATTAAATTATATATATATATATATATATATATATATATATATATATATATATATATATATATATATATATATATATATATATGTGCATAATTATTATAAAGGGGAGTAAACATTACTAAATTTGGAGTAAAGTGGGTACATTACCAAAAGTACCCCCATATTTGTGCCAAAGAACATTTGAAAAGAAATGTAATCATTGCACGACAGTCAAGGGGCCTCATATGCTGATATTGACATTTAAATTGTCACATGATCCAGAGAACCCAATTGTCAATCATCAAACTAAGTCGTGCCCATGAAGAATCAAGCAATTCACAACTAGAATCATAAACGAATCGTGAATTATGTCATCATCATGAATCGATCAATCCATTTGAACTAAATCATAGAGATTACCAATCATGCATTGTCCAATGTTCAAGTGCTAAAAGGGGGCCCCTTTAGAGCCCCCATAGAGTCTACACGTGTGTAGGCTCTGAAGCCCCCCCCCCCCTCCTTTTTTTTTGCAATTAAAGGGACCCTCAAGGCCTGTATAGAGCCTGCATGCTTGTAGACTCTAGGACTTCTTTGTGTGGAGGCCGATGAAACAAAGTACAACAGTCTAAGATCTTGAATTGTGGATTGAGATGAACTAAAACTGTGGATTATGTGAATCTACAATCATGCGATCCAACTTCTTAAATAACCGATCGATCTTACATAAATCACACAATCCAAAATCACATGATGAACTAAAATCACATGATCCAAGGTCTTAAATTATGGATTGGGATAAACAAAAATCGTGGATTGTGGGCATCTACAATCCACAATCTAAGATCGAGCTTTACATAAATTCCACGATCTAAGATCACACAAAGATCATGATTCACATGATCTAAGATCTTAAACCATGGATTAAAAAATCGTGGATTGTGGGCATCTACAATCACGCGATCCCACTTCTTAAATCGATGATGATCGAGCTTTATATAGAAACACACGATCCAAAAACCCAATCATCTCAATCGTTAAACTCGATCGTCGTTGGGGACCCGAGTCATTCGATTCACTTCCTTATCGAGATCATGCCCACGAAGAATAATGTAATTCACAACTTCAATCGTAAACCTAAATCGTGAATTGTATCATGAATCAACTTATCCATATGAGCTAAATCATAGAGATTAACAATCGTGAGTTGTCCAACGTTCAAAAAAGGGCTTCAGAGCTTCCACAGAGTCTGCATGTGACTCTGTGGAAGCTCTGAAGCCCCCCCTTTTTTTGCAATTAAAGGGACTCCTCATATGAGGCCTTGTTGATTATATAGGCTTTTGGTGTTAAGCCTTAGAAGGTTGTCAAGAAATTTAAATATAAAGCCTTGAAATCTTAGGAAGCTTTTAAAATATTTTGAAGTTAAAGCTTTAAATAGGGAAGGTTATAAAAGTTTAAAACTTATACAAGGTATAAAGTTTTTAAAGTCTTTTTAGAGCTTGAATACTTTGAGAGCTTTAAAATAATGAAGCTTGTAAGCTTTAATAAAGAAAGCTTTATAGGCTAGCTAAGCTTTAGCTACAGCTCGTATAGCTAAGGCTATTAGCTAAGCAAAGCAACCACACAAAGGCATCAACGAAAGGAAAACATGTGGCAATGCACAGAAAGGAAAACATGCGACCGTCAAAAGGAAAACAGGCAACAACACACAAAAACACAAAAGCTTCGAGGAGAAAAAAGACTGTTGGTTTGCCAGAAATCTGAGAGTTGAAGCTACTAAAATTTTAATGATAGAAAAATAATGTTCAAGTCATGTTGATCACATCTATAGTTTGATCTTGGAAAGGTTGAGAGAATTAAAAAGTGGTTTTATAGCTTGAGTGGTTTTAGAAGATGGTTTTGAGGAAGGTGGTGAAGATGAAGCTTTGTCCAATGGTTAAAACTCTTTTGCTATTACCTAATGTGGTCCCCAAAAACATGTGAATCAACCTTTCCACTTCATAACTACTTTTGATAGTGCCTCAGTTTTGGTATAGACTTCTTCCTAGGTACATACCTCTGCTTCTTTGGGAGCATGGTTTGCCTTTTTGGGATCCAAACTTGGGTTTCACCTTAATGATATCTTGGGCATGCAATAATACTCTTGGAATCCGTATGGCCTTTACTGGCATTCTCTTTTGTGTCTTAAATGCCATGGTTGAGCTTGCCTTATTTTCTTCATCTTTTCAGGCTTTTGAATTTCTCTATGTGAATGCATCTTAGTTTGACTAGGTAGCCAAACTAGATTGCTACCCTCATAGAGTCCTTGTGCTTGAAGTAGTCGCTTTTCCACCCACCTTTTGATGCTTTGGAAATATCTTGATAGTCTTCTCAGTGGTAGCAAAAGATCTTTCCTTGCTTAAATTGAAACTTTTGTACCTGTTTTGACATGACTTGGTGAGGCTTTAGTGTTGGGTTATGGCAGCATTGATGAGATGAGGTTGGGGTCTTCAATAAAGGATGGGTTGCCGATGTTGAGGCTATGGCTTGGATTTTACTAGATCCAATTGGGAGTTAGATCTCTTTTGTTATTGTAGACTTAGGGACTTTAGCAAGAGGGGTTATCATTGATGAGGTCACCATGATAGTTTTTCCTTTGTCAGCCGCTACATTGATAAGCTTGGTTGTTATGGCCAAGGGTCGTATAGGTGGCAATAGAAGGGCTATTGATGATAAGGTTCCCTTGGTGTGAGGATTTTCCTTTGTTGGTGATGCCGATCGAGGATTTTTCCTTGTGGTAGAATTTTCATCCTTAGGTTCTTTGTAAGACATGGGTTTGACCATTGATGCCACCCTTGGTGATTGGGAATTATTTCTAGGAGTGGCTGTTGTAGACAAGATTTTGTGGTTAAGATCTTGTTGTGTCTTGGTGACACTTGTAGAAGAGGGTCTTCAGACATAGCGGCTATATTTTGGGCGGCTCTTTCTTCGGAAGATGTGGCTCTTACTCCAAATTTTGGATAAATGGAATGGTCACCTTCATGGAGATCTAAGGTTTGAGGGATTTCGATATGTAGATTTGGGATTGGGTCCATTTTTTAGGATATGGCTATTCACAAAGGATCTTCGATGGAGAGGGTGGGTCTTCAGAAAGAGTGGCTCTTGATGTAAAAGCTAGTTGTCGCTTTTAATGTCATACAGAGCATTGAGTGTTATTTCAACCTTGTCACAGAATGGCACCACCACTTCTTTGCTAGAAACCTTCATTGCACACATTTGGCTCATGAATTTCAGTATAGCCTGCACCATGGTAGCCCAATCCCTTCCTAAGATAAAATCCACTTCTAGCACATAGTCTAACACAAAAATCTTACATTTCAAGGGGTTAAACTCCACATAACCTATGCATTCAAAAGATCTTAGACATGGCATGCCTTGAGTGTCAGTCCACAAAATCCATTCATGAGCCTATAAGCTTAGCTCGCCTAAACAACACCATAGCTCATATGTCATAATATTGTTGTGTCTATAAGGATAGATTTGAGATTGGATGGTTTGGACACCCAAACTCGTTTCAAAGCCAATTTATATTCTAGGAATCCATTGGAATGATTTAGTTTTTGAAGTCTTAGGTTTTGAAGCTTCAATTTGTTGAGATTTCAATTGTTTTGACTTTGGCAAGATGAGTTCACATTCTCTGGTCTCACTTTTAGGCAAGGGTTCATCTAGTTGTAAAAGAGCAATATGAAGGATATTTTAGGGATTTCCAAGAAGATGGTTTGCTTTATTTCATCAATGGAGTGTACAAAGATGTTGTCAATTGTTTACCCCTTCCCATTGGTTGTGTTGATGTTTGTATCTCATTTACATGGACACTTTTGGTTTCATTTGCTTCTAGCTTATCATTACAATAAGCCAATGACATCCTTCCACCTCCATACTGCACATTGAGGTCTCTCCAATCACCTAATCTCAAAGATTGAGTTTCAGTTGGTAAATATGGCTCATTTTGAACGAGAAATTGACAAACCTCTGTTTGTTCTTGTTTCTCTTGCGAAAATCTTTGGGAAGTCATTGGGGTGGGTTCAATAGGTGACTCGATGTACCAATCAACCAGTCTCACCATGCTCTCCCATGTTACACTCTCAGAATTATCAGTTGGAGTCAATCCTTCTTCATTTAGTTGGAAGCGTGCATGTGCTTCTAACCCCTTTTTTTCCCATGTGGTAACACATGACAAAGTTTTTTTTTTGGGGTTTTTGTTTGTGTCCATCCATGAAGCACTTGCATCCCACTCTCTTTGTCTACTAGCAAAAAAGGAACTTGTTTTTTGCTATCAACATTAATAGTTTCACATGCAAGCTTTGATGTTTCTCATGCAACGGATGTTCCTGCATTGTGAGTTGCCTTAAGTCCCTTTGGTGAGATTGTTTTTCCTCATTTGAGCTCATTTCGACCTCTGCCTTTTGCTTATCCTTGGTTTTTGGTTTTTGAGGTTCCAGATCCCTTTTCTTCAGTCAGGGTTCAAGGCTTGTTTGTCTTCGTTTAGTTTTTGTTTCGATTTTTGGGATTTATCTTTCGACTTTGGATCCTTGCTGGTCTGATGTGTTACATCAATTTCTTTGACCCATTTTAAAGTTCAGCATTGGTGGAAAATTTTGTTTTGATTTGCATCTTTGCTTGCAGTTGTATTAACAAATTCAATGGTATGGTGGTTAACCGTCCATTATGCACATTAACAATGTTGAGTGGTGTAGCTTCTATTGTGTTTAGTTTTGGACAGTCTTTGAACAAGTGGTGTAATGCACATTTCTCACATAGGAGTTTCAAAGTGTCGACAGATGGAGACGAGGTTCTAGACAAGGTAATCTACTATCTTGTGTGGTCCATGACAGTAAAAATATTGGAGTGATGGTCTTGTCACGTCCTTAACAATTTTTACCCCTTGTTTGATCTCATTTTGGGCCAAGGGCACCTGACTTTCTAATGTGAGTTCTTAGATTTGCAAGGTTTGAGGGTTTTGTGTCTTGCATTGATTCATTTGTGCCATATTATTTCGCCAAGTTAAATGTGCAACACTATTCCACCAAGGTTGTTGTACAACTTTGTTTGTGATTGATTTGGTTCGGTTGCATAAACCTTAGGACAAAGTGTGATTTCATGGTCGTGTCTATAATGATTTGCAATATAAAAGCATTGGCTATATTTCCCCAGGTGGGAAAGGTTTCATTTTATTCATGTGTAGCTCCTTTTCATGTGTAGCTCCTTTTCATCCTAGATTTCTCTCCCCATTAAAGCAGTGTAAGGTTATTGAGTGGTAAGCTCCGAAATCGATTTATTTATAACCCTTTGTTTGGTTAAGGGATTCTCCACATCTAGGTCCTCATCCAGCATGTTGTCATCTAATCGATGGCCTCTTTGCAACATTGCTCAAAGGTCTCAAGATTTGATACAAGGATCAAATTGTGCAAGTCGTTTTTCTTTAGCCCCATCATAAG
>NC_141105.1:12025900-12138400 GCF_041138505.1 Cibotium barometz
CATCCCAAAGATAAGTCCCATTTTTCATTTTCATTTTAATAATAAGACCGTTTCTATATGCATAGTCTAAAAGCTTGTCCTGTGCCTAAATGAGTGAGATCTCTATACTTTTGATATTACTTTACTAGGAAAGAGTCCTAAAACTTTAATAATGGATATTTTCAATGGTTCAAGCTTTGCAAATGTGTAAGGCGAGGTTGGGATCTTTTATAAGCATGGGTATAAGGATTGATTTAATCTTCCTTGTGCCATATTATTGGTACTAACTTTACGAGTTTGAAACAGTCTGCCTTTGAATTCATGTTGATGATTCGCATTAACTATACTTTGTTGTTGTTGGATGATGGGGAGGAGAACTAGATAAATGAGGAGGATGACCTTCACAAATATATGTTAAGTGTTTAAAAAAATGTATGCTAGAACTTTTGCATTATTGTATTTAGGTAGGATGGTGAAAGGAATTGCTTTTGGGTTGTTTTATTCTCTAAAGTAATGTGAATAAATCTAGATACGTTGTTGGAGAAATTAGAGATAGTGACAAAAAAATTGGGGCCAAATAGAATACAATTCCGCAAAGCAAAGGTATAAGGTCGGAATTAATTATTATAAATACAGGGGGGGGAAGGGTTAGCTGTTATTTGCGTTGTTCTGCTTACACACACACACGCGCGCACACACACACACACGGGGAGGAGGCTTTCCTTCCCGCCAACTTGCTCTTGACGCTCGCGGGGCCACGTCAGCTACCGCTCCGCTCCCCCTCCCCTCCTGTTACGCCCTGACGCCCGCTTCTGCAGGTTCAGGTCCATCTCCTCCTTCTTGGAGTACACAGACAGCCATGGCTCACCCCAAGCGCTCCGCAGCGACGCTCGGCTCCGATAAAGGTCTCTCTGTCCTTTCCTTTTCTGGATCTCATTGCGCGCCCCCTTCGCTCTCTGCTTTATCGGACAGCAGCGAGAGGCCCAGGGCCCATTCTATTTGGTTTGATCACTTTCAATCTGCATCTGAAGGCTTCTGATTCTGCGTTTCAATGTTTTTGCCCTTCTTCTGATGTTGTGTGCCTGCGTTTCAATGTTTCTGCATTTTTTTTTCAATTAAAAAAAAAGCCTCCTCGGTGTGTGTGTCTAGCCGGTGTTTTCAATCCTGTCATACAGCATGCGTTTATGCGTTTCTCTAAAAGTACTATCAAGCAGTGGGTCTTGGTTGTTCAAGACCACCTTATTTCATCTTCATGTGGAATTGATGGTTTTTGTATGTGTGTATGTCACACATGTATTCTGTCATGTGTTATACCTGTACATATGTATGCATGCATGAACTAATATGCATTTAGTTCATTGGCGTTGATGTTTTTTTTCTTAAATTGCTACAGTTTCCACAAGTAGGAGACTAACTTTGTTCCTTTTCCAGTGAAAGATCTCCTTCATGTAAGCAACTCAAAAGTAATAGACGGCATAGAGGAGCTAAGCAGTACAAGTTACAGTGATTTCTTGGACATCAATGGCTTGACTGACAGCAGCATCGGCAAGTGTTGGTTTCAATGCTCACCGAGGACAGTGTTGCATGTATGCTCTCTTAGTTGCCTGCCCTTTTGGTTTTGCAGATGACATTGGCGTAGACGAGCTTAAACCGCATCCTGAAGGGAGGAGGAAGGGCGACGAAGAGAAGGCAGGTGAGGAATTTATAGCTCTTTCCTCTGATGAGGATGATGCACTAGGTAATGCTCGAGATACGCAGGAGACAAATGGCTCCAACACGAAAATCCCTTATAGGAGGAAGATTGGCAAGCACGAGAGCCATCAAGACAGCAAGCTTGAGTGGCAATGTTGGGAGGATAATCTGGAAGGTTGGGGGCCTTGGGGCGATAATTCTCAAGATATTGATCTTGACGTTTCTTCCAACAAACAGCTGATGCAGACAGCAGAACCTCCACCTGAGCTGCTAATGGAATTGCTACCATTCCAGAAAGAATGGCTATGGTGGAGTTTAAGGCAGGAAGCAACAGAAATAAGAGGGGGGATCTTGGCGGATGAGATGGGAATGGGGAAAACCATTCAAGCCATATCCCTCATTCTAACAAGCCGAGCTCGAAATTGTGTGCCATTGCCCAATCCTTCACCTGAGACAAGCTGTCTTCCCTTGTTGTCTAACACACATCCTACCAGTCCAGCTGAGGAGCTACCTCAGTTAAAAGCCACATTGGTTGTGTGCCCGCTGGTTGCTGTGACTCAGTGGAGTAAGGAGGTTGCCCGTTTTACGAGAGAAGGGAGCGTTAAGGTTTTGGTTTACCATGGGGCGAAACGCTGCAAAAACATTGCAGAACTTGCTGAGTATGACATTGTCTTGACCACTTATGCCATTGTTGAACTGGAACACAGGAACAAGGTTTCGCCTGCTAAAGAGCATTGCAAGTGGTGTAGAAAGCTTTTCTATCCTGATCGATTGGCACTGCATCAACACTACTTTTGTGGCCCGGATGCTTGTAAAACTGTGAAACAAGCCAAACAAACGAAGAAGCCGCCAAGAATGCTTAAAAGCATGATAGACCACAGGAGGGGTGAGGATTCGGACTGTCAAGCAACTCCGTGTGGAAATTCCAAAGGAAAGTCAAAGAGGTCTTCAAAATCATCTGCTTGCACAGAGGGGGAGCTAAGGGAAGAAGAGTCCATTCCTGGCAAGTCTAATATGGTTCCATGTGGGAGAGGCCGGAAAAGAAAAATCCAAGAAGTAGAGCTAGAAGGAGCTCCCAAGGAAGCTATGGAGTCTTTAGATGAGTTTAGGGGTGCCGGCACATCTAATCAGTGGCCAAAAGGCGTTTCTATATTACATGCTGTAAAGTGGAACCGTATCATTCTTGACGAGGTGAGCCAAGGTTCTTGTTGCCGGCATGTCTCATCGGGTTTTCTGGCATACAATGTTTTGGAAGGATGATTTCTTCTTGTTTTTGTCATGTCAGGCTCATTGCATTAAGGACAGGAAATGTAGCACAGCCAAGGCAATGTTTGCACTGCGCTCAAACTTCAAATGGGCTCTTAGCGGCACTCCCCTTCAAAACCGAGTCGGAGAGTTGTACTCTCTCGTACGTATTGCTGACTCCTCATTTTTAATTATCTAGCCAGGTTTTGGTAAATGTTTCGGCTATGTATGGGTTCAGGTCTGGGGTACTGTGTCTGTATTGCTCAAATTTTGGGTCACCTCTTGTTTGTTGTTTGCTCATTTTGGCTCACCTCTTGTTTGGATTTTGTAGGTGCGTTTCTTGGAGATTAAACCATATTCATACTATTATTGCAAAAGCTGTGATTGCAATTCCCTGGATTATAGGTAATCTGAAGAATTACTTTAGTGATGGCCTGTGCCCTAACAGGTTCAAGGTATTTTGATGCACTCATCTTTTGTTGGGGGCAATTCTTCCTTTTCGCGAGGGTGGAAATTTAAGCAATGCCTTTCTACATGTCACCCTAATGGGCTTGAGATTACCTTCATTGTGCAGCTTTGGAACTCAAATGCGGAAATGCAATCATTGTGAACATTCCCCACTTTCTCATTTTTGTTGGTGGAATAAGGTAAGACATATTTCCAAAGCTGAGCTCACCTGTATCATTATGACCACTAAGGCAACATCTATCATTGTCACCAGCATGTAGAGGATCCACTGCGATAAACAGTTTTGTGCACTTTGATTATATTCTTACCTAGTGCAAATTGGTGCCAGTTTGTTGCAAATCCAATAAAGAAGTGGGGCTACATGAACGAGGGGCGCAAAGCAATGGTGCTTTTGAAGTACAAGTTGCTTGACAGTATCCTTTTAAGGAGGACTAAATTAGAGCGTGCAGCAGATTTAGAGCTTCCTCCCAGCACTGTAAGTTTGTCTGCCCTGACAGAGAAACCTTGAGGTGCCTATCAGTAACTTGTTGAGCCAATTCTCAATTGATCATGGTTTCAGAAGCTTCTTCACCTTGGCAGCTTTGATGCAAGGGAAGAAGAATTTTAGTAGCTTGTTGAGACAGCTCTGAATTGATTATGGTTTCAGAAACTTCTTCGCCGTGACAGATTTGATGCAAGGGAAGAAGAATTTTATGAGGCGTTATACACACGAAGCCAATCTCAATTCAACACGTATGTGTAGCCTTTTTATGCTTAGTGCTTGCGGGCTGTATGTTTGTATGGTTCTCTGTGGTATGTTGCCCTGTAATGACTTATATGAGAATTTGGTTATTGATTGAGTTCATCCTACAGGTATGTTAATACAGGCACTCTTTTGAACAATTATGCCCACATTTTTGATCTTCTCACAAGGCTACGCCAGGTTTGGCCCGTCATAAGCTGAGCCCTAAAATATTAATTCTTATGGCACGAGGTAGAGGTATGTAACCCTGAGTATTCAATTGATTATCTGCAGGCAGTGGACCATCCCTATCTGGTTGTCTACTCCAAAACAGGGTCGTCAGATTCTACTCAGTGTGCTGGACAAGTTGAAGCAGCACCTGCGGATGAATTATGCAGTATTTGCAGTGATCCTTTAGAGGATCCTTTTGTGAGTATCCAGTGGGGAGAGTGGAGGACTTTTTCTTCAATTTCCTTGTTTCTACAATACTAAGTCCTTTGTCATCTGTGAGCAGACCACTTCTTGCAAGCATACATTCTGCAAAGCTTGTATTCTGGAGTTTGTTTCTGCTTCTGCTCAACCTCCCTCTTGCCCCATGTGCCAAAGTCCTCTCGCAGTTGATTTTACGGGATCAAAAGCATCAAACAGCAGTCAATCCGATAAAGAGAACAAATCAAAAGGATACAAGCTTACTAGCTTTTTAAATCGGATAAACTTGGAGCAGTTCCAAACCAGTACCAAAATTGAAGCGCTGGTAACTATTCTTTTTTTTTTTTGGCTTGTCCCAGCATGAATTGTCTGCTTTATGACTAGAATTTTACCAAATTAATACAGTGATATTTTCTTGTGTAATTAATCCCATTAGTGAAAGAAATGACACAATTGGGAAATCATCTACGTGGAAGATTGTTGTTTTCATGTTTATGAATACAATTTGATCATGACAACCTTCTTGTATACCTCTGCTAGAATTTTTTATTGTCTGTATCCTAATTTTTTAACTTCTACATTATTTGAATCTCTTTATGTGTCTGTCCATTTGAGGGGGGTTAAGGTTGTGTTTATAGTCAACCGTAAATTGGCTAATCATGGGTTAGTGGGCTCAAAAGACCAGTATAGAATTTTTTATTGTCTGTATCCTAATTTTTTAACTTCTACATTATTTGAATCTCTTTATGTGTCTGTCCATTTGAGGGGGGTTAAGGTTGTGTTTATAGTCAACCGTAAATTGGCTAATCATGGGTTAGTGGGCTCAAAAGACCAGTAGCAGGCTGATTATAGTGGCTAAGGCTCATAAAGTTAATGATCCCATATGCAATAGGAAGGCAATGCTAATTTATGACTGGGTAATCATCAGGTGCAGCTTGAAAGCTAGTGGTGGCTGGAGGGACTTCAACCTGGCTTTTAATACCAGCTTATGCATCTGGTTAATGTGCTCATTACTATGCACATCATACTCATCCTAATAACTATTAGGTGTTTAGTGTTCTCTTAGTGGCTACAACTGATAGCCCAGACATGGGGTAGAAGAGGTTGCTCAACTAGCAGAAGTAGGTGAATATGCCTCTTTAGGAGTGACGCTTCTTCTCCTCCTCCACCTGAGGGTGGAAGTACCATTGATTCAAGCACCCACTAGGCACCAAGAACTGATCCTTATACCCATACAAGCAATTAGTTGAAAATTTAGAACGTGCAATATTTTGGCTAATTGTTGGTTAGGGGCTCCAAAAGATTAGTAAGCAGGCTATAGCTATATATAACTTATACTTGACTATACAATTGGGATGAGCCTTTAGAGTGGATTATTGTATTGTCATGCCATAAGTAATAGCCGTTCATAACTTGTAAGTGACTATATAAGTGGGATGAGCCTATAGAGTGGACTAATTTATTGTCATGTGTGACAACACAATAATCCTCTCTATAGGCTCATCCCACTTATATACAAATTTAGCCTTCACAGGTCAATCTGGTTATTGGTCTCTGTCCTTGGGAGTTGGGAAACTTACTTATTCTGTAGCATGACAAATTCTGAAATGCAGAGGGAAGAAATTACAGATATGCTAGAGGATGATTGTGCTGCAAAGGCGCTTGTATTCAGCCAATTTACGTCCTTCCTGGACTTAATTGGTTTTCGATTGGAAAAGGTTAGTGTGCTTTCTGTCTTTTTTCTGCCTTTGTGTGTAAGAGAACTGGTTCTCATACTTGTTTACATGCAGTTTGGCATCAAGTGTGTGAAACTGGATGGGAGCATGTCCATCTCGGCAAGGGATCAAATGATAGAGAGATTTACGAATGATCCTGATTGCAAGGTAGTTTTTGGTTAAATTGGATTCCCAATTTGCATCCTTATACTATCTCTGTTTTGATTTTGCTCTCAATGTCATGCAGGTCTTTCTCATGAGTCTCAAGGCTGGTGGTGTGGCTCTCAATCTGACTGTAGCTTCAAATGTAGGAATCTGGACATTGTCATTGCTAAGTTTTCATGATGCTGCACATGGACTCATCACTTCTGCTTTTGATTTTTTTGAAGACCACAAGAAACTCAGTTGTATATCTGTGCTTAGTTTGTGTTATCAATCCTCCTCTTGTGCATATATGTTGGCAGGTCTTTTTGATGGACCCATGGTGGAATCCAGCTGTTGAACAGCAAGCACAAGATCGAATTCATCGTCTCGGTCAGTTCAAACCTGTAAGGTAATTTTCCTCCTCACAATATGGTCTTCCAGGACTAGGTAGTACTTGGTTTAATTCCTGAGCAAAGCTGCATACTTTTTGGAAATAAAAGAGATGGATGGGATCTGCTTTTGGTTGTATGGTAGGGTTGTGAGATTTATCATTGAAAATACAATTGAAGAGCGAATCCTTAAGCTTCAGGAGAAGAAGCTATTGGTTTTTGAAGGGTATATAGTCTTCTGTTGCAGTTCATCTTCAATGAATGACTAATGACATCAACATAATCTTAAGCTGACTGTTGTAATACTTTGAATTCTTGTTAGGACGGTAGGGGGCTCTGCTGAAGCTCTTGGGAAATTGACAGAACATGACTTGCGCTTCTTGTTCACAAGCTAGCCCAGTTGACAGCTTACTGCTCCACATTTTGTAATAGCTGCAACAAGATGCAGCTCTTCCATAAGCTTTTCTGTACAGGCATGTTTTCATTCAAGGAGAGATCAGGGATAGTGCAACTGCAACGTATACATCAGAATATCTGCAGCAATTGTTTCTAGCAGAGTGTCCGATCTTGCTTTTCCCACTTTGGAGGGGTTTTCATTAAGAAGAGAGCAGGGATAAGTGCTACCCCAATGTAAGCTTTAGAATTTCTGCAGCAATTTTTTTAGCACAGTGCCTGATCTTGCTCTTCTGTTGAGAGACCCTAATTCCAACACAGATGGTGGAGCATTCTGTGAAATTCTGTTAATGTCCAAAAAGTGTACATAACATTAAGATAATTCATGAATTACAATTTTTAGTCGTGGATATTTTCTGGTAGTGGAAGATATGTTATGCAATGAAAGTTAGATGTGTTGAGATTATGGCTGTGAAGATGTGGGGTTTTGGAGTCATGTTAAGATGGACCAACATGGGTCATGTGATGTCTACCTTGTGCCAAATGCTTTTTTGTCCTGGTTGTTTTCTCATTTGATAAGTCGGTGCAATTTCACAGAAGCATAGTGCATGTAGTTTTGGCCTGGCAGCCAGGAGGCCTAGTTTTCAATGTTGTTTCCCAGAAGAAGTCAGCAGTGCTGCAACCAGTGATACTCAGCTCAAGAGAGAAATCCAAAAACAACACTGGGCTTGGAGATTAATCAGTCAAAAATCATTATAAAGGGAAAACACATGAATCTACAAAGTACTCTTGTAGAGCTTATGAGTAGGATTTTTCAAGGTTGAACATGTAAGCTAACTTACAAGCACAAAAGGAATATTCCATCGCTTAATAAGGAAAGAATGTAAATTCAACTCAACTTTTGTAAGATTATGTATCTATTAGAAGTGGACTCATGACCTAGTCTAGTAAAGCTTGATGAAAGGAGACCAAGTCCAAAAACAACAAAAGAAGAAGAGCAAGAAACAATAAGCAAAGAGCATGTAAAAACTCTTACAAGTTAAGTGAACAAGATGAGAAGGTTTTTGTTGGTTAATGAGTCAACTTTTTTATTCAAACTGTTGTGGCCTAGTTAGCCTTAATTGATCAAAGTGAATTGCTACTTAAATGCCTCTATAGTAGGTACTCCTTTGTGTACTAATGATTGTGATTGCACCAACTGATTGAGATCTATGATAAATCATAAAGTTTTTACTCATAAGGGGGAAGGGGAGAGGGGGATGAAGAAGGAGGGGAGTGCTATCATAACATGTCCTTTGAGTCTTTTGAGTCACCCTATCTTAGAGTAATAGGAAAAAAAGGGTGGAGATGAATCAAGCCAAGTGTCTTAATGCTAAAGATGTTAACCTTGAGCAAACCTACTACTTGGAAGTCGATCTTTGGGATTCATTCAACGGTGCTATCTAATTTCCAAAACTAATTGAGATTTATGATAAATTATGAAGTCTCTACTCACAAGGGGGGGTTCATCCACTCCCTTAGTTAACATGGTTTCACCCACCTGACCTATCATAAGGTTCTTTGCCATCTTACGTGTAGGAGAGGTGCTTTGCCATTTTACCCACACAAGAACGAACACTTAGCTATTGTAAGACAATGAGGCGGCTTTACAATGCGCTTAATGTCAAATGGGAAAAGTCTATGGACTTACTATATATAGGACTAGCCATTCTTCCTCTTTTAACCTTGTTCTTACACCATGATTTTCCAAGTTTATGTTTTCACAGCCATGATTCAAGAGGCATGATTGATGATGTGGTGCTGTGAAACCGTTAACCATGATCGGTGATGTGGCAATCACGTTCCATGAACAATGATTGGTGATGTAGCAATCATGTTCTGTGAACTGTGATTGGTGATGTGGTGTCCTTTTATTATTATTATTTTAATATATATTTTTAACGTGATTAGTGATGTCGCACCATGAATGGTGACGTAGCAATCATGGCCGTGGGATCGATGACGTGGTGCCATGATTTTTTTGAGTTTTTTGGTTGGTGATGTCAATTATGTTCCGTGAAGTGTGAATGGTGACATGGTAATCATAGCCGTGATCGATGATGTGGTATCGTGTATTTTTAAAACATATATATATATATATATATATATATATATATATATATATATATATATATATATATATATATATATATATTTAACGTGATTAGTGACATGGCACCGTGAATGATGATGTGGCAATCATGGTCGTGATCGATGACGTGGTGCCATGATAGTTTTTTAAGTTTTCTTATGTGATTGATGTGGCAATCATGTTCCATGAACTGTGAACGGTGGCGTGGCACACGTTCGTGATTGATGATGTGGCACTATGATTTTTTTTAAGTTTTTAGTTATTTTTTTGAGTTGCCATGTGGCATGCACGACTCTACTTGTGAGTAGTTTCCATTTTGGTTAAGGTGGTTTCTTGGTTTTCACAAGTGGAAAAGTTCAAAAAAGGTGGGGTGAGTAGGACAAACGTCAACACTCCCTCTTACACCTCATTGAATGCATATGACAACTTGCAACCTTTTCTTTGCTTATGTCCACTCTCCTCTTACACACCTCTTAACATGCATTGAATATATGACAACTAAGCTCCAATTAATACTAATGAGTTGTGTAAAAATTAGCTTAAGCACTAATCAAAGATTTAACACTTATGCTAATTTTTTTCTCCTTGTGGCTCAAATTTGGGCTCTACTTAATCCTTAATCATGAATTAATTCACGCAATGTTACATATCATTATATTACTCTAAAAATGCTAAACTATTTGCATAGTTTATTGTGTCATTAACTTAATAAGGATTAATTTATGGCCCCCCTTTTTTTTCTTAATGTAATGTAACACAAGAGAGCAAGAAATCACCAAATGATGAAGAAAATGATGTAATTGGGTGTTTTGATGCATTAAACACTCAAAAAACACTAATTTTGACATCCTATATGATCAAAATGGACACAAAAAAAACATAACTTTTTGGCTCTTGAGATTCATTAATCATCCCCTTAATGGAAAAAACTAGCCCATTAATAGTAATCAGAGAATTTCAAGATTTTTTTAATGGATTTTAATTTTTTTGATGATTAAGCTTCTAACAATAGTTGCTAACAATCTAATGCACTTAAAAATGACCAAAAACACAAAATTAAGCAAAAAAGCTCTATGTTTAAGCATGAAAGAAAGCAAAAACGTAATGCTAAACTCTTACTTCATACAATTTGTGTAAACCAAACCTATTTTCACCTAACTACAGGCATGCTCTACTAACACCATGATCACTCCAAACACCATGAAAACAAGAAATCAAGCAATACATTAGGCTAAAACACTCTCTTGTGAAAAAAAAAGAGAGTAAACAAAGAGCAAAAATCAGACAAAACTCACACATATCTCCATCAATTCTACCTCTTTTTAATGGAATCCCACTAATCAAGAGCACAAGCGATGGGTAAACCGTAGATTAGAGAAAAATGAACGGCAAAGCCAAGGGATTGCTCCTCAACAGAGCGACACTAAAAATATTAAGGCTAATAGATAGCAAAGAGATGTGTCATAAGGATCTTTCCGATGAGGTGTGACAACACACAAGGATTACCATTCGCCTTCTCCCACGAGTGTTGTCACACCGTCATGTGCACTACGAGCACTACTCCCTCCTCTCACATTAAATCACTTACACACACTCACTAGCATGCATTAGAGAGAAGATTAGAGAGAGGCTTAGTAAGAGGGAATGCTCAATTGCACAATAGGAGAGTGTCCTTGCATTATGAAAGAAATTACCTTTTATACATGGCCATAAGTGTTCACACACTTAACTGCGATGGTCACTGCGATGGTCGAGCAGGTGCCCAAAGCTTCTATTTAGCATGTTGATTGTACATTGCTTCATCTCATAATACATTAATGCATTACAACACTACGGACCACATCCTAGCTCAGTACTTGATTCTCTTAGAGTGGGAAACACCATTAATTATCCATCAGACCTTGTCAGCGCTCATTCAAGTTTGAGATTTAGACACCGTTCCTTCATGTCTTGTTTATACATGAGTTTGGCGTGTCCATCTTTGACATTTGATTGCATGTGGCAAACCTTGTTAACCCTAAAATGGTGTTAACACTTGGAAAATGATATGAATAAAAGGCGTATACAAAATAAAATATCCTTGAAATATCATTGATAAAATAATAGGCATCCCCACTTTTTCAGCAGCCCTTAGTCATAGTAGGAGCTATCCGTGAGGCTCAAGCATGGGTTATTAAGATTTAATATTTTGACTATTATGACATTTTTAGTATAATAAGTCTAAGTTATAATTTGAAATTATGGTTTTTCGTTAGAAGAAGATTTCAAGTACGTTGTGAGCTATGGTTATTTAGATATTCTTTTGGAAGAAGTTATAATTTGTAATTATGTTTATGACTAGAAAAGTCTACTTTTTGATAATTATTCATCTTTAGTTTATACTATTTTGTACTTCTTTAAATATTTAAAAAAGATTCACATATAAAAGCTTGTTAAAAAAAACCCCTAGAGATACAGAGGAAGCATCCCATAGATAAGTCATATTTTTCATTTTCATTTTTATAATAAGACTGTTTCTATATTCATAGTCTAAAAGCTTGTCTAAATGAGTGAGATTTCTAGACTTTTGATATTACTTTGCTAGGAAAAAGTCATAAAACTTTAAGAATGGATATTTTGAATGGTTCAAGCTTTGCAAATGTGTAAGGCAAGTTTGGGATCTTTTCATGGTTCAAGCTTTGCCTTATTTTCTTCATCTCTTTAGGCCTTTGAATTTTTCTATGTGAATGCAACTTAGTTTGACTAAGTAGCTAAACAAGATTGCTACCCTCATAGAATCCTTGTACTTGAAGCTTTTCCATCCACAACACTTGGTACTCCATTAATGTAAGAAAGAAAAACTTCTTTTTGGAAACCCTGAAACATCCTTCACATTACTCATACGACTAGATGAACCCTTGCCTAAAAGTGCGACCAGAGAATCTAAACTCATCTTGCCAAAGTTAAAACAGTTGAAAGCTCAACAACTTGAAGCTTCAAAACCTAAGATTCTAGAATTTGAACTATTCTAATGGATTCCTAGAATAGAAATTGGCCTTGAAACGAGCTTGGGGGTCTAAACCATCTAATCTCAAATCTATTCTTATAAACACAACAATCTCATGACATATGAGCTATGGTGTTGTCTAGGCGAGCTAAGCTTACATGCTCATGAATGGATTTTGTGGACTAACACTCAAGGCATGCCATGTCTAGGATCTTTTATGTGGAGTATAACCCCTTACAATGCAAGATTTGTGGGTTAGACTCTGTGCTACAAGCAGATTTTATCCTAGGAAGGGATTGGGCTACCATTGTGAACGCTATACCAAACTTCATCAGCCAACCGTGTGCCATGAAGGTTTCTAACAAAGAAATGGTGGTGCCATTCTATGACAAGGATGAAATAACACTCAATGCTCTTTATGACCTTGTCCAAAAGTGATAACTAGCTTCTACATCAGGAGCTACTCCTGCTCAAGACCCACCCTCTCCATCGAAGATCCTTTGTGATGGACTTTAAAATAGCCATATCCCCAAAAATGGACACGACCCCAAATCTACATATTCAAAGCCCTCAAACCGCAAATCTCCAAGGACCTTTCCATTTATCCAAAATTTTGAGTAAGAGCCATATCTTATGAAGCAAGAGCCGCCCAAAATACAGTCGCTATGTCTGAAGAACCTCTTCTACAAATGTCACCAACAAGGACGCAGCACAATCTCAACCACAAAACCTCATCTACAATAGCCCCACTTCTAGAAACAATTCCCAATTACCAAGGGTGACATCAATGGTCAAACCCATGTCTAACAAAGAACCCAAGGATGAAAATTCTACTACAAGGAAAAATCCTCAATCGACATCAAAGGAAAAGCCTCACACCAAGGGAACCTCATCAAAAACCCTTGTATAGCCACCTACACGACCCTTGACCATAATAACCAAGCTTATCACTGTAGGCAACCAACAAAAGAAAAGGTATCATGGTGACCTCATCAATGACAACCCCTCTTGCTAAAGTCCCTAAGTCTAGTAACGAAAGAGATCCAACTCCCAATCGGATCTAGTAAAATCCAAGCCATAGCCTCAACATCTCGGTAGCTCCTCCTTCATTGAAGACCCCAGCCTCGTCATCAATGCTACCACAACCCAACACTAAAGCCTCATCAACTCATTTCAAAACAGGTACAAAGGTTTCAATTCTAGCAAGGAAAGCTCATTCTTTGCTACCATTGATGGGAAGACCATCAAGATATTCCAAGCATCAACCAATCACCACCAAAGACAATCTCTTTGAGTTCCTTAGGGTTAACTTAAAATTCACATTCGATGCACCAATCAACTAGTCTCACCATGCTCTCCCATGTTTCACTCTCAAAATTAATTGGAGTCAATCTTTCTTCATTTAGTTGGAAGCGTGCCTATGCTTCTAATCCCTTGTTTTCCCATGTGGTGACATATGAAAAAGTTTTGTTTTGGGTTTTTGTTTGTGTCTCTCCATGAAGCACTTGCATCCTAGTCTTTGTTTGCTAGCAAAAAAGGAACATGTTTTTTGCTATCAACTTCAGTAGTTTCACATGCAAGCTTTGATGTTTCTTATGCAATATATGTTTTTGAATTCTGAGTTGACTTAAGTCCCTTTGGTGAGATTGTTTTGATTGTGCTTGGTATTGCTGTGTTTAGTTTTGGATAGTCTTTGAACAAGTGGTGTAATGCACATTGCTCACCTAAGGGTTTCACAGTGTCGACAACTAGAGATGAGGTGTTCCAGCGAGGGCAATCTACTATCTTGTGTGGTCCACGATAGTAAAAGCACTGGAGTGACAATCTTGTCACATCCTTGACAATTTCTACCCCTTGTTTGGTCTCATTCTGGGCCAAGGGCACCAGACTTTCTAATGTGAGTTCTTGGATTTATAGGGTTTGAGGGTTTTATGTGCATTGATTCGTTTGTGCCATATTTCACTGAGTTAAATGTGCAACACTGTTCCACTAAAGTTGTTGTACAACTTGTGTTTGTGTGATTGATTTGGTTCAGTTACACAAACCTTAGGACATAGTGCGATTTCATGGTCTTGTTTGCAATGATTGTAATACAAAAGCATTGGCTTTATACCTTTAGTTGGAAAAGGTTTCAGATTTTGTTCATGTGTAGCTCCTTTTTCATCCTAGATTTCTTTCCCCATCAAAGTAGTGTAAAGTTGTTGAGTGGTGAGCTCCGAAATCAGTTTGTTTACAACCCTTTGTTTGGTTGAGGGATTCTCCACATCTAGGTCCTCATCTAGTATGTTGTCATCCAATCGAATATCTAATCGGATAGCCTCTTTGTAACATTGGTCAAAGGTCTCAGGATTTGATACAAGGACCAAATTGTGCAAGCCATTTTTCTTTAGCCCCATCATAAAACATCATTTCAATTGAGTGTTATTCAAAATTTTCCATGGTTCATACCGTGAATCTAGAGTTTTTATCCAGAGGGATAAAAACTCATAAGGTTTCATCAGTTTTTCGTTCGATTAAGTACAGTTCACGTGATGTACACCACCAATGACCTTGCCTCAAGAACCCATAGATCAAAGCTACCTTCAAAGTTCTGAAATTGACTTTGATCTTAGGTCGCAGTGTGGTAAAACATCAACTAGCTTTTCCCATTTAAAAGCATAATGTGAAAGCTCGAATCTTAGATGGGCAGTTAAAAGCTCCAAATGGATCATAACATTTGCAAAACACTTGCATGATTTCATATGGGTCCGTGGAACCATCAAATTTATATATATATTTGGATATTTCCCAAGCTTTGTGTAGCTCCTTCTTAGACTAGGACATCTTTCAACCCATGAGCAATCCCCCTTCCTAAATTGTTCATCATGGAAAGAGTGTTCAATAAAAGGATTAAGGGATTTGAGAAGTGATTGGGTTGAAATTAGTGTTATGCAAGGGACTTGAGATTGGTGGCATACATGATTGCTGACGTTGGTAATCACGTTTCGTAAACTATGAATGGTGATGTGGCATTCTCACGGCCGTGATTGATGACATGCCACCATTGTTTTTTATCTTTTGTTTTTTTTTTCGGGTTGCCATGTGGCACACACGACCCTACTCATGAGTGGTTTCCATTTTGGTTAAGGTGGTGTCCTAGTTTTCATAAGTGGGAAAGTTCAAAAAAGTGGTTTTCCTAAAAAGGTGAGTGGGACAAAAGTTAACACCCTCTTACACCTCATTTAATGCACACGACAACTTACAACCTTTTCTTGGCTTATGCTGACTCCTCTCTTACACATCTCTTATACGCCTCTTACACATGCATTGAATACATGATAACTAAGCTCCAATTAACATTAACGAGCTGTATAAAAATTAGCTTAAGCACTAATCACTTATGCTATTTTTTTTCCTCCTTATGGCTCAATTGTTAGGCTCTAATTAATCCTTAATCATGAATTAATTCACACAATGTTGCATATCATTATGTTACTAATAAAAATGCTAAACTATTTGCATAGTTTATTATGTCATTAACTTAATAATCGAAGATTAATTTATGCCCTTTTTTTCTTAGTGTAATGAGACAAAAAAGAATAAGAATTCACCAAATGATTGAAAAACACTAATTTCGACACCCTATATGATCAAAATGGACACAAAAATACATATTTTTTTTAAAAAAAAATTGGCTCTTGAGATTCATAATCACCTCCTTAATAGAAAAAACTAGTTCATTAAGAGTAAATAGTGAATTTCAAGATTTTTTTCATGGTTTCTTGGATTTTTTTTAAATGATTAAGCCTCTTACAATAGTTGCTAACAATCAACATAACAAAAAACACAAGATTTAAGCTAAAAAAAACTCTATGTTTAAGGATGCAAGAAAGCAAAAATGCAATGCTAACTTTGACCTACGTGCATGCTCTACTAACACCATTAATCATTCCAAACACCATAAAAACAACAAATCAAGTAATACATTAGGCTAAAGCACTCTTTTGAAAAATGAATAAAGGGAGTTTAAAGAGAGCAAAAAGGACACAAAACTCACCCATATCTCCATCAATTCCTCCTCTTTTTAATGGAATCCCACTAATCAAGAGCACAGGCATTGGGTAGACCATAGATTAGAAAAAAAATGAACGGCAAAGCCAAGGGATTGCTCCCTGGTACTGGCGCCAAAAATGTTAAGACTAAAAGATAGCAAAGAGAGAACCACTCACCTCTCCTCACCTTAACGTGTCGTGGGGATCTTTCCGATGGCTGAGCTCATAACCCTTGAGGTCTCCAAGCTCAACACTGCCATTGGTAGCTTACCATTCGCCTATTCCTGCAAGTATTGTCACATCATCGCATTACACTATGGGCACTACTCCCTCCTTTCACATTAAATCACTCACACACACTCACTAGCATGCATCAGAGAGAAGATTAGAGAGAGGCTTAGCAAGAGGGAAAGTTTAATTACACAATGGAAGAGTGTTCACACACACTTAAACTACGACGATCGGGCAAGCGCCCAAAGCTTCTATTTGGCCTATTGCTTGATCTCATAATACATTGATGCATTACAACACTAGGGAGCACATCCTAGCTTACTACCACATGATCTTGGAGTGGGAAACACCATTGATTATTTGTCGGACCTTTACGAGTGCCCGTCCAAGTTTGAGATTTGGACACCATTGCTTCATGGCTTGTTTGTACATGAGTTTGGCATGTCCATCCTTGACATTTGATGTAGATTACTCATGCTTTGGTATATAATTAAGTGTGTCCAAATCCTAAAATGGGGCTAACACTTAAGATGGGGTTAAATTGTTAACCCTAAAATAGGGTTAACGCTCGGAAGATGATATAAATAAAAGATGCATTTAAAATAAAATATCCCTGTAATTTGACTATTATGACATTTTTAGTACAAGAAGTCTAAGTTGTAATTTGAAACTATGGTTTTGCATTAGAAGAAGATTTTAAGTATGTTCTTTGTTGTGGTTATTTATATATTCTCTTGGAAGAAGTTATGATTTGTAATTATGTTTATGACTAAAAGAGTAGGCTTTTTGATAATTATTCATCTTTAGTTTATATTATTTTGTACTTGTTTAAATATTAAAAAAAGGTTCACATATGAAAGCTTGTTATATAAAACCCCCTAGAGATGTAGAGGAAGCATCCCATAGATAGTCCCATTTTTCATTTTCATTTTTATAATAAGACCATTTCTATATTCATAGTCTAAAAGCTTGTCATGTGCCTAAATGAGAGAGATCTCTATACTTTTAATATTACTTTACTAGGAAAGAGTCCTAAAATATTGAATTATTAACAACACTCTACCTTTAGTTTGTGAATTGAATTCATGTTAATGATTCACGCTAACTATACTTTGTTGTTGTTGTGTGCATGTAGATGATGCTCAGGAGAACCAAACTAAAGGATGGAAAAACTAAAGACATTTATGCTGTCATGAGGAAGGGAGATGCTAATGTTATGTACTGTAATAAAATATGGAATGTAAAGTGGAGTACGGCAAGTTGGAAAAAGAGATGGCATGTGCTATGGAACTCTCAGATGCCTAGAAAATTTCAGGTTTTTTTGTGTGGAAGATTTGTATGTGGGCACTTCCTATGGGGTATAAGATGCAGAAAAGAAACATGGCTAGTGGTGTATGCCCTAGATGCAGGTCTTCTCTAGAGAGTGGTAAGCATCTGTTTTGGGACTGCCCTTCCCTAAGAAGCACTTGGGGCAAAATGACGAGGTAGATATAGAAGGGATTAAATTTGTAAATTTTTTGGGAGGATTGGGTTCTTGGGAAATGGGCAATTAATGATGAATGTAGTGGACTGGTTTTTAACATTATTAGAGCTTGCATCTTATGGGAAATTTGGACCAGCAAAAATGACATAATGTTTTTGAAGACTACTTGTATAGGACTGCAGGATTCTGAGCTGATGTATAAATGCATTTGCATGTGTTGGTCTTTCTGTAATGCAAATAAAATCTGGTCTCTGCAGTTGGATGTGTTGATTCAGAACTTATAAAGGAATATCTCATAATGATGCCCCCTTTATATTGGTTGAGCTTCTTGCATACTTGGGGTTACTCCCTAATGTGGACTTGCTGGTTGTTGCAGGTTAGATGCTGGATTGAGAAGAAAAGGACCCCTAGATTTGGGCCCAAAACACAAAGATGGTACCGTAAGGAAAAGCAAGTGGATCACACATTCGTGGCTTTTATTGAGAACCCGGTTGGCACAAGACCTACTAGGTGTGGTCAAAACACGGAGGGCTGCTGGAGAAATAATCTCCCCGGGGCTGCCCTACTGAGGCTATGATGGAGGCTTGTTTACTGCTACGATATCAGATTTCTTGGGATCAATCCAGTTTTTTATGTGAAGATGATAGATGGGATTTCCTTTGTAAAATTCTGAAGGAGATAAAAAAGGAGTAGAGTAGTGTGGATGTGGGGTATTAGAGGTTGTGAGAAAGTCGGGTGTGGGTATGATATATGTTGTTGGTCCGACTTTCAATAGTTAATATATCTACTTTATTGTTGCCAAAACAATTAAAAATCTCAATAAGTTGTTGCAGAAATTAGTGACAAAATTGTGTCCAAATATAATATAATCTAGGGGTGATAAAAGATACTTAAAGGTGTAAGGTAGTAAGGTTGGAATTAATTATTAGAAATACATGGGGCGTAAGGGTTAGCTTTGGGTGTTTGTTCTGCTTACACACGGAGGCGGGGGCCGCCTCCCCCTCCCCCTCCCCCTCCTGTTACGCCCTGTTAGCTTTGGGTGTTTGTTCTGCTTACACACGGAGGCGGGGGCCCCCGCCCCCGCCCCCGCCCCCTCCCCCTCCTGTTACGCCCTGGCGTCCGCTTCTGCAGGTTCAGGTTCAGTTTTTGCAGAAGCTCCCTCCATCGTCTCCTTCTTGGAGTATACAGACAGCCATGGCTCACCCCAAGCGCTCCGCGGCGACGCTCGGCCCTGATAAAGGTCTCTCTCTACTTTTCTGCCCCCAATCTCTGCTTTATCAGACAGCAGCGAGAGGCCCAGGGCTCATTCTATCTGGCTTGATCACTTTCAGTCTGCATCTGAAGGATATGCGCTACCCCTAGTTTGCCTTACTTCTGATTCTGCGTCTCAATATTTTTGCCCTTCTTCTGATGCTACGTGTCTGCGTTTCAATGTTTCTGCATTTTTTGTTTCCATTAAAAAAAAAGCCTCTTCGGTGTGGTGTTTTCAATCCTGTCATACAGCATGCGTTTATGCGTTTCTCTAAAAGAGTTGCCACTTGGCACTGTCAAGCAGTGGGTCTTGGTTGTTCAACACCAACTTAATTCATCTTCATGTGGAATTGATGGTTTTACTCAAATACATGTATGTGTGTATGTCACACATGTATTCTGTCATGTGGCATACCTGTACATATGTATGCATGAATTAATATGTATTTCTTTCATTGGCGTTGATGGTTTTTTTTCCTTAAATTGCTACAGTTTCCACAAGCAGGAGACTAACTTTGTTCCTTTTCCAGTGAAAGATCTCCTTCATACAAGCAACTCAAAAGTAATAGACGGCATAGAGGAGCTAAGCAGTAAAGTTACAGTGATTTCTTAGACATCAATGGCTTGAATGAAAGCAGCATCGGCAGGTGTTGGTTTCAATGCTCACTGAGGACAGTGTTGCATGTATGCTCTCTTAGTTGCCTGCCCTTTTGGTTTTGCAGCGTAGACGAGCTTAAGCCTCATCCTGAAGGGAGGAGGCAGAGCAACAAAGAGAAGGAATTTATAGCTCTTTCCTCTGATGAGGATGATGCACTAGGTAATGCTCGAGATATGCAGGAGACGAATGGCCCCAACACTACAATTCCTTACAGGAGGAAGATTGGCAAGCATTGTGTCAGTTCAAAGGGGAAGAAAGGCAAGCACGAGAGCCAGCAAGACAGAAAGCTTGAGTGGCAATGTTGGGAGGATAATCTGGAAGGTTTGGGGCCTTGGGGCGATGATTCTCGAGGTATTGATCTCGATGATGTTTCTTCCAACAAACAGCCATGCAGACAGCAGAACCTCCACCTGAGCTGCTAATGCAATTGCTACCATTCGAGAATGAATTTCTATGGCGGAGTTCAAGGCAGGAAGCAATAGAAATAAGAGGGGGGATCTTGGCGGATGAGATGGGAATGGGGAAAACCATTCAAGCCATATCCCTCATACTAACAAAGCCAAGCTTGAAATTGTGTGCCATTGCCCAATCCTTCACTTGAGACTAGCTGTTTTCCCTTGTTGTCTAACACACATCATATCAGTCCAGCTGAGGAGCTACCTCAGTTAAAAGCCACATTGATGGCGTGCCCACTGGTTGCTGTGAGTCTGTGGAGGAACGAGGTTGCCTGTTTTACGAGAGAAGGGAGTGTTAAGGTTTTGGTTTACCATGGGGCGAAACGCTGCAAAAACATTGCAGAACTTGCTGAGTATGACATTGTCTTGACCACTTATGCTATTGTCGAACTGGAACACAGGAACAAGTTTTACCTGTTAAAGGGCATTGCAAGTGGAGTAGAAAGCTCTTCTATCCTGATCGCGGGGATTCGGACTATGAAGCAACTCTGTGTGGAAATTCCAAAGGAAAATCAAAGAGTTCTTCAAAATCATCTACTTGCACAGAGGGGGAGCTAAGGGAAGAAGAGTCCATTCCTGGCAAGTCTAATATGGTTCCATGTGGGAGAGGCTGCACCTCTTGTTTGTTGTTTGCTCAAATTTTGTGTAGGTGCGTTTCTTGGAGATTAAACCGTAGTCATACTATTATTGCAAAAGCCGTGATTGCAATTCTCTGGATTATAGGTAATCTAAAGAATTACTTTAGTGATGGCCTGTGCCCTAACAGGTTCAAGGTATTTTGATGCACTTGGGGGTAATTCTTCCATTTTGAGAGGATGGAAATTTTAAGCAATACCTTTCTACACTGTCACTGTAACGGGCTCAAGATTACCTTCATTGTGCAGCTTGGCCATCCACTACATTAATTGTGTTCCTCCCTTGAAAAAAAAGGTGAGTTCATAGCTCTTGCCTCCACCATTGTGCCTTTCTGTACCTGCTAGTTAATTGATTGGCTTTCACACGACTCTTCATTTTTCTCCAGTTGGAAGAAGTGATAGTAAACGGTGGGTCCGCTATTGACCGGTGAAATTGATTTGGCTTCATCAATCAAAAGTTTGATCAACCATTTTTCTTCAGTGGTTCTAGGGTTACTAGTCTTAGACCATACTAGCCTTGTTCTTCTCATCTAGATGTCCACTCTGTAGTTCACATTCCTTGTGGCTACACATACCAGATACCATGCTCCATGAGTTCTTATGCTTAGCTCTTCAGTAGTCCAAGACATGGCTCAAGACAAATTTATTCCACATCTTAGGTACCCAAACCATCCAATGTTCCCAAATTTGAAGGTGCCCCAACCATCTTAACTTAATCTTATAGGATGTTGCCCTAATTTTGAGCGGAAGAGTAGTACTGAATCACCCATCTCAAAAATGATAAATTTCATATTCTTGTCACACCACTTTTATCCTCCATTGCACCCCTTCATCATTCCATAGTCAAACCAAACCTTCTATCTACTAGTGCCAGAGATTTATGCAATGTCTTCTTTCTTAAGGCTTTTGGTGACACCCTTTCATCAATTACAATCCACATAATTTGCAATTCATCCATCAGGACTATGGCTATCGATAAATCATATTGTTTGAAAGTAGTACCACATGGAACCTGGAATCCGGAATCCTTCAAATTACATATACAATTGCCTTATGATGAGGGCACCTCCTGTTTCCTTGCCACAGAAATCCTGTTCAATGCCCGTTATAGCTATTCAAAATGCCCGAAGAGTAGGATTCAGCTTCTGAACCCAGTCTCCATTTTCAGAGAGAACACTGCTTCTCTGTTGGCTTGTGGAGAATATACAATGGACTTTTCGTGAATCATTTTGTTGGTCTCAGTTGAGTGCGTGATGACCCTAGTCAGAAAATGGGACCCTTGTTTATGTTTCAATCTCCAATTGGCCTCTCACAGCTACAAGGGCCTGCAGATACCTTCCTTGCCAGGTGCAACAAGAAATTTCCCAAAAATGAAACAGAAGGCTGAAATATTGGGAAGATGCATCATGAGAAACTGTTGGGGAGATGTATCATGAGAAAAGCAGGCAGAATTGCAAAATGCAAGGCAAGGAGGAAAAAGTAATCATAAAAAGAGCATGAGAAATTGGGAAAACAAAAATAATGAAAAGAGTAGCAAAATGAGGAGCAGCCATCATAAGAGGAGCTGAGTCTAAAAGAAATTGCCGCAGATATTCTAAAGCTTACATTGGGGTAGCACTTATCCCTGCTCTGTTCTTAATGGAAACCCCTCCAAAGTGGGAAAAGCAAAATTGAAAACTCTGCTTCAAACAATTGCTGCAGATATTCTAATGCATACGTTGGAGTTGGCACTATCCCTGATCTCTCCTTGAATGAAAACATGCCTGTACAGAAAGCTTATGGAAGAGCTGAATCTTGTTGCAGCTATTACAAATTGTGGAGCAGTAAGCTGTCAACTGGTGGCCAGCTTGTGAACAAGAAGCACAAGTCATGTTCTGTCAATTTCCCAGGAGCTTCAGCAGAGCCCCCTACCGTCCAAACAAGGATTCAAAGAATTACAATAGTCAGCTTCAGATATTGTTGATGTCATTAGTCATTCATTGAAGATGAACTGCAACAGATAAGAAGACTATATACCCTTCAAAAACCAATCACTTCTTCTGCTGAAGCTTAAGGATTCGCTCTTCAATTGTTTTTTCAATGATAAATCTCATGACCCTACCATACAACCAAAAGCAGATCCCATCCATCTCTTTTATTTCCAAAAAGTATGCAGCTTTGCTCAGGAATTAAACCAAGTGCTACCTAGTCCTGGAAGACCATATTGTGCGGAGGAAAATTACCTTATAGGTTTGAACTGACCGAGACGATGAATTCGATCTTGTGCTGGATTCCACCATGGGTCCATCAAAAAGACCTGCCAACATATATGCACAAGAGGAGGATTGATAACACAAACTAAGCACAGATATACAACTGAGTTTCTTGTGGTCTTCCAAAAAAATCAAAGCAGAAGTGATGAGTCCATGTGCAGCATCATGAAAACTTAGCAATGACAATGTCCAGATTCCTACATTTGAAGCTACAGTCAGATTGAGAGCCACACCACCAGCCTTGAGACTCATGAGAAAGACCTGCATGACATTGAGAGCAAAATCAAAACAGAGATAGTATAAGGATGCAAATTGGGAATCCAATTCAACCAAAAACTACCTTGCAATCAGGATCAAAAGCCTCAAGAGTGGATTATTGTTCTCTTAATGGTATCAAAAGCCAGGTTGAAGTCCCTCTAACCACCACTAGCTTTCAAGCTGCACCTGATGATTACCCAATCATAAATTAGCCTATTAGTCACTTGGAAGTAGTAAATCGCTATTGCTTATGGGATCATTAACTTTATGAGCCTTAGCCACTATCATCAGCCTGCTACTGGTTTTTTGGGCCAGCTAACCCATGATTAGCCAATTTAACCCTCAAGTTAGCCTCAGATACATAACACCTCTCCAGCTAATTTATGAAAAGCTTGACGGTTAACCCCCCTCAAATGGAAAGAGATTCAAATAATGTAGAAGTTAAAAAAGTAGGATACAGACAATAAAAAATTCTAGCAGAGGTACACAAGGTTGCCATGATCAAATTGTATTCATAAACATGAAAATGATTTCCCAATTGAGTCATATTTCTTTCACTAATGGGATTAATTACACAAGAAAATATTACTGCATTAATTTGGTAAAATTCTTGTCATAAAGCAGACAATTCATGCTGAGACAAGCAAAAAAAACATGCAAAAAGCGTGCTTCAATTTTGGTACTGGTTTGGAACTGCTCCAAGTTTATCCGATTTAAAAATGCTAGAAAGCTTGTATCCTTTTGATTTGTTCTGTTTATCGGGTTGACTTCTTTTTGATGCTTTTGATCCCGTAAAATCAACTGCAAGCAGAAACAAACTCCAGAATACAAGCATTGCAGAATGTATGCTTGCAAGAAGTGGTCTGCTCACAGATGACAAAGGACTTAGTATTGTAGAAACAAGGAAATTGAAGAAAAAGTCCTCCATTCTCCCCACTGGATACTCACAAAGGGAGCCTCTAAAGGATCACTGCAAATACTGCATAATTCATACACAGGAACTGCTTCGACTTGTCCAGCATAGTGAGTAGAATCCGATGACCCTGTTTTGGAGCAGACCACCAGATAGGGATGGTCCACCGCCTGCCCAGATAATCAATTGAATGCTCACGGTAACATACCTCTACTTGATTCTTCTTGTTCCTATGGCTCTCCTCTATTTCTTTAGAGGTATATGCCACATTGGATCTTGTGTTGGTTTTTGGTACCCATACTTCTGCATTTTCTTATAGTAGCGCTCTGCTGTTAGTAAGTCTTTTCTTACTCACCTCTTTTGAATGCCAATTGGTGTTGGGGCGTGCTTGGGTCCTCGTGTCATAAGAATTAATATTTTAGGGCTCAGCTTATGAGGAGCCAAACCCGGCGGCGGCGTAGCCTTGCGATTGAGAAGATAAAAAATGTGGGCATAATTGTTCAAAAGAGTGCCTGTATCAACATACCTGTAGGATGAACTCAATCAATAACCAAATTCTCCTATAAGTCATTACAGCCCGCAAGCACTAAGCATAAAAAGGCTACACATACGTGTTAAATTGAGATTGGCTTCACAATGATACAAATGAACTCAGCTTTAGAAACCTCGACAAGGGAAAGTAGAGTATTTTTGCATGGCTACCTCACTCCATATACTGCTTGTCACTGGGCAAGCATCAACCTAGATACTTGTCAAGCGATGCACTAGCCCATTTGGAGGTCGCACAAAGTGGAATTAAGGTGGAATGAACTAAGTTCATGGCCAAGTCCATGTGCAATCGTGTGATCATGCAACAGTGGAAAGGTGGACTGAATTAAGTTCATGGCCATGTCCATGCAATCGTGTGACCATGCATGGACAACATAAAAAACGCTCCCACTTGGCCTATCACGAAGGCCTAAGAACACAAAAAGATGTGGAAGAATGACAAGCAACTCCATGATTCTGTGTGCTACAAACAGAAAAAGAAGAAGACCAAGTTGCACAAAATCAACTTCTCCAACTAGAAGAGACCAACAATAAGAAATTGCATCAGAAGTGCAAAAGTAGAAGTTGAGAATTGAGGCAAGCACTTGATTATTGGAGTAACATGAAAAAGGATCAAAAGAGGTTAGGAAAGATCCATGACCTACATGCAGAGGAGTTGAATCTCTAAGAACTACAGTTGCAACTATTGGGTGCACATGTAAATATCCTGACGTCCACTAAAAGCAATTCACGTAAAAGGAGTATAATGACCTTCTCAGTTGATGCATGGAGCTATGGAGTGAGAACACGTCTCTTAAAGTACATGCATAGGTGTGCATGTATAAGTTTAAAGAGTAAAAAAATAGTGGTTGACTTTTGCATGCAAGCGAATTTTGAGAAACTGGACCGACCATGTTAGTATGAAGTCAAATATATTTAGGCATAAGACCAGAGAGCTTAGACATTAGACAGGTCCATCACAGTCTGTTGAAATTTGTGTAAGTTTTTTTAGCTCTCTTCATGCTCATTTTTTGTTGATCAAACCTTTGTATATATGCTTAGTTATGCATGTTTAATCAGTTGTTTGATCTGTTTATGAGTGTTTACAATAGATCTTTTCTTTTTCTCATGATATTTTTCTTCTTAATCAAGTGCTTACGATACTTGTTAATCACCTATGTTTTCTCACGATATTTTTCTTCTTAATCAAGTGCTTACGATACTTGTTAATCACCTATACAAGTGTGATGTATCAACTGTTAGATATATTGTATAGTATGTGGAGTTTCTCAACCTTTTCTTCTCATGCTAAACCAAGATCAATGAACTTTCATTATCAACCCTCTTCCTTATTCCTTCTCGGCAACATAGGAGCTTTGTGACCCCCGCCTGCTCTAGAGACAATTCAGGAGGAATCAAAATTCGAGTGAGGCGATGGCTACCCCTTATGGGCTAGTAGAACCCATCTCAGAAACAAGGGAAGAACCAAGGAAGACATTAACAAGATGATGACCAATCCCAAGTTCCCTGCTTACATGAAAACAATGCTATTGTTGCAAGGGCAAGATAGATTTTCCCAAGGGGGAGAATCATAGAATACTGAAATCCCATCCTTTCCCACACCCTCGGGGAGAGAGGAATATCATAGAGAGATCTATTCAGGAGGAAGGGGGAGGGGAAGAGGAGAGGGAATATACATTTCACTGAACTAGCATATTGGCTAGTTCTGGTCTTAACTATAGCTACCCCAATTGATTTGTTAAGAATGACAAATGAAATAAATAGGGGTTGGCCAAGGAGTTGGGGATTACTCAAGCTCATGCCCCAAGGAAAAATTCCAAGAAGCCATATCATATAGCCAAAATTAATGCAAATCTTCAATGGAGATGGGGATCCCATCCAACATTTGGAGATCTTTGAGTCTGTTTGTGAAACATGTCGACACATTGGTAAGCTTACCAAGATCCATTCTTTTTCTGTAACGTTAGGTGTGGAAGGTACATCAGTGATATATCGGATGCTCAAGCCAAAAGATAAAATCGATTTCACTCCGCTTGAGAATGTCTTTATGCTAAGATTTGTTAGGAGTGGTGATAAGAGCATGAGTCTCGAGATAAGGGATTATGTGTCTCATCTTAAGCACTTGAACTCTCGTTTTGCAAGCTTTAGGAGAGACTCATCGATAGAACAGTTATTATCGTGATTTCACGAGTACAAGACCCTGGAATGCATAACTGTCACAACCTACCACATTGGATACGTTCTCTAAATTGGCCATAAATTTAAGGATACATGTTAGAATAACCCCAGCTTAAGGAAAACAAGGCTCCATCTTCGGTTGCACTGTTTCAAGTGTTGAGTCATCATCTCATGACTCCAATATTAGGAATAGGTAGGTAAAAAATATGATGGTCGATGAACTAACATCAACAATTCTTGAAAAGGTGAAGCTAAAAGAGGTAAGGGAACCTCCTAACGATGCACACCTTTATCCAAGAAGGGAGCTAATTTGGTGCTCAATAATATGCAGACAAAATCATACAAGAAGTGAATGCTTGCATCTATGACCCAGACCATTGCTCTATTGTGTGCATTGTAGACGCCTTGGAAATCATGAGACATCTATATGCAAATATGGTGCTTAACTGCTAGCACAGTATCAGTACCTAGACTAAGCCTAGCTCTACCAGCACCACAAACTCCCCAAAATGGTCATTCTGGACCTAAAGCTACACTAGGACAAGGATACACGCGATGAATTTATAGGGTACCAGATGTGCCCTTACCATTGCATATCCTGTCACTCACTGCAACCACCTCCACCAGAGGCTACCTCAATCAATCAAGTTTTGGTCAAAGAACTGCATGAAGACAATGAATATCCATGTGAGTTTGAATGTAATCATGAATATTATGAGGTGTCGCATGATGCTATCCTCGATTTTTACATTAAGGAGCAACACTAGTGCTTGTGTTTCAAACCTATATCCAATGGAACGAGAGAGACATAAACATAACAACTCGGATGTGAGACCCCTACCCCCTCTACTAAAAGAGAAACCATAACAACTTGGAAGTGAGACACTACCCCTACCAAACGAGAAACCATAGTGGAAGACTAGTGTAAAGGTAGATCAAAATCCCTTGAGGCCTCCATACATCAATATCCTATCACTCAGCAATCCAAAAACTTCCTCAATATAGCTGACTGGAATAGACCTTATAGTCTTACAGTAGGAATTGAGTACGATTCTCCCAAGTAAAATTTCCACTTCATAATTATCACAATTAAGAGGCATTGGTAGCTTCGTTAGGCTCAACACAGTAGGAATTGAGTACGATTCTCCCAAGTAAAATTTCCACTTCATAATTATCACAAATAAGAGGCATTGGTAGCTTCGTTAGGCTCAACACAATATCTTATTCCTCAATTATGAAGGGAACGGTTCTACCTTAATTTCGCTAAAGATTCTACAATCTAATGTTGATTCCCACATTTTTCCCAAGTCTTTAAGTTTACAATTAAGTTTGGTCTCTAGGTTTAGAAAGCACCCATAATTCAGGTCCACTCGACCGCCCGACCACTTTTTCCAGTATTTAAATCCTATATCAAATTTGAGGAGTTCCATAAGCTTAGCCTAACCCCATCCAATTCCATGGGTTAGCCTGCCACCCTCCAGTGTGAACTCACATACTTCCCTTTTTTTATTACGCACACACACTTAAGCAGAAAACAAAGCTTACACATGCACTCCATGGTAAAACATTTCTTTTTAACATAAAAATTACTAGAGAGACTTAAAACTAAAAAAATATGTTCAAATACATCATCATAAAAATACTATGAATATATCATCATAAATCATTGCATATCACTCCAAAATTCATCAATATCTCCGCACACCATGACGTGTTCCTCAGACCAGGAAGGTATGCACTACTAAGCCCGAATGCTTTCTTAGACCATTATAAATCACTGTAAATTACTCCAAAATCCATAAATATCTCCACACACCACGACATGTTCCTTAGACCAGGAAGGTATGCACTACTAAGCCCAAATGATCTCTCAGATCATTATGCTGACTAAAGGAGCCCACAAGTCTTGCATGTGGATCCAACAGGCGTGCCAAAATCCAGAGAGCCACTTTTAACAGTTATACCACTCCTAAGGCAAGAACACTCTAGCTAACCAGTCACATAGGAGCCACATGAAACTGACGTGCATGTCCCGTCCCTACACTTGCCCTGCTTAGTACTATCAAAGCTACCATTGTCCATCATACTGATCATGTCAGGAGCACATACCTATCTTGCCTAGTATAATTGAAGCTACCTTTTGTCCATCACATCGATTGATCATCTTCATGACTAGACTCACCACTTGGGGCAACATCTACATGGTAAACCAAGCACCTGTGTGGTACCTTCACAGGAATCCTGCCTCTTCTTGATTAGTGTACAATCAAGACGTATTATAGCACCATTACATGTGTTGATGCATGCCCAAACCCAACTGATGAACAAAAACAAGGTATGTTCACCAATCATTGATTCCTACCTCTAAAAAAGGTAGGAGGACACAACCAAAAAGGGTGGGCAAGGGTGAGAGAATGGTCTTGATCTAGGATAGTTCTGATGAAGGAACAATTAATTCCTACCTCTAAAAAAGCTAGGAGGACACAACCAAAAAGGGTAGGCAAGGGTGAGTCAATGGTCTTGATCTAGGATGGCTTTGATGAAGGAAGAATTGAAACAGGGTCAACAGGTTCTAGTCAAAAGAGCATACCTACACAAAAAGTCCCTAAACAAATGGCCCTAGAAAGGCCAACTCCAAAGGGCATGGGAGAATATACTAACATAGAAAACGAAATTGGAAAACTCGAAAACGGCCAAGGCGTTGATTAGAGAAGCCCGAGAAAAAAATGAACAAAAGATAAAAAGGCAATAGAACCTGATATACTCCAAAGAAGATTTGAGATAAAAAAGAGAATTGAACATTCCAGAGCCAAATCAAGAACAAGAGGATGAGCAAGAGCTTAGCTCTATGAATGAGTCGGAGAATGTTCTCATGAACAGAATGCTTCAAACAATGGAAGAGGTGTATACTCCTAGATGTGAAAATGGGATTGAATGTCAAGTATGGGATAGCGAAGTAGCATATAGACCATGGGATGTAGCCCTTAACAGCATTCTTGTGATTAAAGGTGAAAATGTCTATTGGACCCTTGCTTTGCAATCCTATCCTGTGGAGAGACACAAAAGAATGGGTTGAAGGAAGTTTAGAACCAAGTGTGAAACTAGAACATGAACTAATAGTAGTTGAATCGTCACAACATCTAAGGGAAGAGATTCACGCCCCTAAATTCATAGAAATTCCAATAAACTAGTTGGGGCATTACCATGAATATCATGACACAAATGCAACCATTTCTATCTGCCACAATGGGTATCACGCAACTATAATCCTAGATGGTGGAGCAAGATTGAGTATCATCATGAAGAAATGTTGGGAAAAATGGAGAAAATCAGCTATAGAATGGACAGATCTTAACGTAAAAATGGCAGATGGAACATTTTCAAGACCCCATGGGAGTTTTGAAAATGAACCAAGTTGAAAATCTTTTCATTTTGATATCATCACACATTTGTAGTGATGAACTTATTGCATCAACTAGATTCATACGATGTTATACTTAGTAGACCTTTCATGAGGGAGGCTAGTTTGGTGCATGATTGGGCCTTAGATCAAATCTATTTACGAAAAGATATCCAAGTTCTAAAGGTGGATATATAATATTGGAGGGCCCACCCTATGGAGGGTAACCTCTTTGATAATAAGTATGTCACCATGGATCACACTACCTGTGTGCAAGTGTGCAAAACCAGAGATTGTGCCAAATAAGGTCGAGAAGGAGGACTTAATGTATGCATGAATCCCACCTCCACATTTTAGCAAAAAATGGATGCACATTGAGCAGGTCTTGATGTATACATTACTCCCACCTCCAAATTTTAGCAAAAATTGGATGCATGTATTGTTAACAAATCAATGTATTTCCTAGTCGAGGAACGAAGTACATAGATTTAGATGCAATGATGCATAGACCTTCGACTTCTATCATGATGATGAGAGTTGGGATTGTTGTTGAAATGTTAGAAACCAAGTTGACAATAAACTCTGACACAACAAAGCATAAGAACATGGTTAAGATGAAAGAGCTACTAGGGAACCCTAGACCTTAAAAAATTTTGAACCACCACTTTTTAAATTAGAAAGGTATAAGAGAAACAAAGCCTTGGCAGCAGAGGCAGAGTAAGAAGCGAAGAAGATATTGGCCTACTGATGCCAAGGAAGATGATGTAATGAACTTAACTGCCAATTCCAGAACATTATAGAACATTTATAGTGGGTGAGCAAATATTTATCCCACCTTAGATCCTAACACTAAAGAGGGGCAAGAAGGAATCTCATATGACGGACCCACTGAAGTCAAAGGAGTGGACTTAGCTCAACTTGGGGAGGATCCCAAACCAGTGTTCATTGGTAAGGATCTAATTTGTGAAGAAGAAATGGAATCGGTTGAGTTGTGAAACGAATTTAAGTATTACTTTGCCTGGAAGTACATGGATATGAAGGGAATGCCACCAAGAGTGGTATTACATCACATGATCCCTATCATTAAGAGATCAAGACCAATGTTAGATACCCGTAACGCCACTACGGGCGTTACCACGAGAGGGGACGGCCTCTAGCTCACCACCCAGCCATAGAGAAAGAATGAGGATTGCCCCTCATCCCCCAGGCTATATAGTGTGTGGCCTGCCGTCCACACTAGCCTGGCTGCCCATGACTCCGCATGGGCGTCCTCTCCCACTGAACCCCGGACATGGCCATCCGGTCTGCCGTCGGTCATCACAGGTGTTACAGCCTACGTGACATTACCCCCCCTTAAGAAGAGTTTTCGTCCTCGAAAACAAACTGGGAAAACCTTTTGGAAATTGCACTACGGCATTCCCAGGTAGCTACCTCCTCGTCCCTATCTGTCCATTTAACAAGTACCTCCTGGTACACTTTATGTCGGGTTTGTCTGTCACGATACTGTAGAATCTTTTCAGGTTCATGTGGTATCTTTGGTGGCTCTATCAAGTCCACCAAAATCTCTGGAGAAACTGCGTTCTCTAACCCGTGAACTGATTTCTTCAGTTTACTCACATGGAAGACAGGATGGACTTGAGAACTCTCCGGTAACTCAAGTTTATATGCTACGTCCCCAATCTTCTTAAGGATTTTAAAAGGACCACAATATCTCGAAGAAAGTTTATCACACTTTCCCGTTTTCATGGTTTCTGACTGCGCAGGAACCTTGAGGAATACAAAGTCACCTTCTGCAAAGGTCACCTTTCTACGTCCTTTATCCGCATAAGTTTTAGCGCAATCCTGAGCGCTACGAATGCTCTCACGTGCGGCTCTGAGCATATTATTCATATCTTCAGACAGATTGAATCTTCTCCTTTTCTAGGCCTACAGCCACCATTGGAGATCTCGGCTGGAATCCATACATTAACATGAATGGTGTAAATCCAGTCGTTGAGTGTTTGGAGCTGTTATAGGCAAACTCCAATAAGGGCAAGTACTCTTCCCAATTAGATTGCTTCTTACTAACATAAGAACGCAACATATCCTCTAGAATTTGGTTAACTCTTTCAGTTTGACCATCAGACTCCGATGATCCGCCGTACTCATACTCAGAGTAGTATCCAACTTTTTGAAGACTTCCCTCCAAAAATGACTGTTGAACTTTCTATCTCTATCCGACACTATATCTGCGGGCAGGCCATATAGCTTGTAGAGATGTTCAATAAAGAGTTTTGCCAACTCTGGCTTTTTAACAGTTTTCTTTGTGGCGATAAACTTTGCCATTTTAGTTAACCTATCCACTACCACCCACACCGAGGCATTCCCTCGACTCGTCTTGGGTAAACCGGTAATGAAATCCATGGAAATGCTTTCCCATTTCCCTTGAGGAATCTCCAGCGGATGGAGTAGTCCTCCAATCTTAAGACGTTCATGTTTATTGACCTGGCACTTACTGCATTTCAGCACATAAGTCTGGACGTCCTTAAACAAACTAGGTCAATAAAACTGTCTTTTTACTAGTGCATAGTCTTCTGAATCCCAGGATGACCCGCACTTGGACTATCATGACTTTCTTTCAGAATTTGGGCCCGAAAGTCACCAATAGTTGGTACACATACTCTACCCTTGTAGAGTAAGTACCCGCCGTCGTCAATGGAGTAATTAGCATATTTCTCCCCCCGACGAAGTTTATCACTCCCCTTTGAAGCCGTGGTAGTCAAAGGTGATGAAGGGCCTACGTCAGAGCTCTCCGGCTCCAAACTATACCCAGAAGACACGGCTAGTCTCTCCGGACTAACTCTCGCTTTCCTTCCCGTTGCACCTTCGGCCAATCTCTTCGGACTAGCAATCCGTGCCAACGAGGGAGGTGGTCACGTCTGTGAAGAAGTGCGTACGCGTACAGCGCGCCAGACCTCTGTAAAAGATGGATCGTGCTCACATAAACCACGTAGTGACTCCAAGAAATCATTCTTGAAGACTGTGAAACTAAGTGCATTAATCTGTGGCATGCGACTAAGTGCATCTGCCACCACGTTATACTTACCTTTCTGGTAATGTATCTGAAGGTCAAACTCCTGTAGAATCTCCACCCACCGAGCTTTTCTACCCTTCAGTTCATTTTGACTTGAAAGCCATTTCAGACTTTCATGGTCCGTCCGGACCTCAAAAGTAGCACCATATAAATAGTGTCTCCACTTTTTCAGTGCATGAACTATCGCTAGTAACTCTCGTTCATAAGCCGAGTAGTTACGCTGTACACGATCCAACTTTTTACTCTCAAATGCAATTGGGCGTCCCCTTTGCATAAGTACGGCTCCAATGGCCTCATTACTAGCATCTGTTTCCAAAACAAACGGCTCATTTGAGTCAAAATAGGTGCAGCTGCTACGGTCACCTTGAGCTTATCAAAGCTCTTCAGTTGGGCTTCCCCCCAACTAATGTTTTTAGTTTTTGACTGTATAACTGGTCAGTCAACGGGACTGCGATCTTTGAGTCAAAATAGGTGCAGCTGCTTGAGATTATCAAAGCTCTTCAGTTGGGCTTCCAACTAATGTTTTTAGTTTTTGACCGTATAACTGGTCAGTCAACGGGACTGCGATCTTTGCGTAGTCCTTCACATACTGTCGGTAGAACCCCGACATGCCAAGAAAAATCTGCAGTTCCTCGAGATTCTTCGGCGTTGGCCATTTAAGAATAGCCTCTATTTTTCTGGCTCCATCCGCGTACCATCGGTGGATATAATATGGCCAAGGTAGTGAATTTCTGTTTCAAAAAATTCACATTTGCTCTTCTTTGCAAATAGTTTGTGCTCTCGCAATAACTCGAACACTAGACGCAAATGCTCTATGTGTTCTTTCTGTGTATTACTGTACACAAGAATATCATCTAGGAAAACTACTATAAATTTTTCAAGATATGGACGTAAAATACTGTCCATCAGCGTCATAAACGTCGCTGGAGCATTGGTTAGCCCAAATGGCATAACCAAAAACTCAAAATGCCCGAAACGGGTCCTAAATGCTATCTTCGCAACATCTTCTTGTTTAATTCTAACCTGATGATACCCAGATCTCAGGTCTATTTTTGTAAAGTATCTCGATCCATAGAGTTGATCAAACAACTCATCCATGCATGGCATTGGATACTTGTTCTTAATCGTTATCTGATTAAGAGCCCTATAGTCTATGCACATTCGCATAGATCCGTCTTTCTTCTTTACCAGAAGAATAGGCGATGCCCACGGAACTAGGCCGAATAAAGCCTTTGTTCAAATATTCCGTTAATTGTTTTTCCACCTCCTATGCCTTAGAGTGGCTTAATCTATAAGCAGGTTTGCTTATAAGTTTTGATCCTGGCATAACTTCGATGCCATGGTCTACTTCTCTAGATGGTGGTAAACCATCTGGTAGATCATCAGGAAAAACATCATGAAATTCCTCTATAAATTCATTAAAGTATCTACGTACTTTTTCTTTAATGTCTCTTTCACCTTGGATTTTTTCTTGTTTGAATCACATGCATGCCAAACACGGTTTTCAAACAGTGGGTCTCGTCCAAGGCTATTTTATTTTTCTTGTTTGTCTACGCAAACATCATTTACAGTTTCATCTACGGAAACAGAATTTAAAAGAGGGTAACAAGCATATACCTCTGCTATCTGGTCTCTGCGAACCGCTGTACACAGCTCCATGGAGGAAATAAGTGGTGTGGCGGGGACAGTACGGTCGCCCTGCAGGGTAATGACTCTATCTCCATGCTCAAAACATAGCGTATTATGTAAGTAATTCCAAGCTAGACTAGGGCCCAAGCCATACAGCCACTCCCTGCCTAGATATACGTCTGCTCTGGCTAAGTGCATGACCTGAAAGTCAAGCGGAGCCTCGTAGTCCTGCATAGATAATGGGACCCCCAATACTACAGTATTCCATTTTTGTCATATCCGTTGGCTAGGCCAACAGTATACTCATGATCACTCCGGGTCTTAGTCAACCCCAACTTCTTGACTAACGAGTAGTTCAAGAAGTTGTGGCTAGCTCCATCATCAATATAAACTGTGACTCTACGGCCACCTATGGTGCCATACATGCGCACCATGTCATGCGGACCTACAGTAGGCTGCCACCTCGTTGGTGTCACTGAACAAGCGTGATGCTCGTCACAATGACACACTGTCACCTCTCTGAACTCTGCGGAACTGAGAGGGTCTCTGCACTGTATGCAACTGCCTAGAAGATTTACCATCTTTTTTGGGCTCCTTGCCACTCGTGCTGGCTTTAGGTTTTGGACACTCAGCCTTCGTGTGCCCTACATCATTGCAATTAAAGCAGCGATTTTCTTTTCGCACTTTAATATACTGCTCTTTCTTTTGGATTTCGCTGTCTCTTTTCTTTTTGGATGGTCACGGTTTTTTAGACCAATGACCACCCTGTCCTTCCTGGTCCGTCCTATCCCCTTGTTTATCACTGTGGAACCCTTTCTTTTAAGGCCTGACCTCCTCTTTTCACTACCTTCGGCCCTGCTAGAACCACCACGCGCACTACGGCACTTGATGTCATCAAATATCTGCGCATACTTAATTGCCTCTGCTAAGTCTTTAGGCTGTAAGGGCTCTACGTACTCAAGGTAATCATCTTTGAGGCCTCTCTTAAAGCCTCGCAATGTCTGGAATGCATCGATTCCCTTTAGCTTGAGTACTATCTCCCTATAGTCTGAGATGTACTGAGTTAGGGATTTGTTCTCCATCGAGCACTTGTCCCATAACTCCCAGCTTCTCTCTGCCTCATTAACAGGCAAAAATTCTTTTCGAAACATCGTTTCAAACTCTGTCCAAGTGGCAGGACGAGTTGTCAAACTCATCCACCACTTGTACGCTTTGCCAGTTAATGAGAGGCTAGCCTCTACGGGCTGTATACGGCTAGGCTGCTGTCGTAGTGCGTGCAAATCTGACCACTTCGCTAGAAACATATTGACCGAGTCCTTGTTTCTCTCCTTCTCCTCGCCACCAAAACTAGGCAGCTTTAAGTCTTTTAATAACGACGAAGCTGTCGCTACGGACGGCCCCGCAGTTGCATCGGCCTGTAATCCTGCAACCACTGGCGAGGCTACACTCACCCGTGCCGCAGGAGCTCGGCTACCACGAGGAGTCGGAGTACTAGCCGAGGCGGCTGTCAGAGCATCTAACCGTGTGGAGATGCTCTGTAGCATCGTGACTAAATCAGCCTGGACTTTACCCATATTGTTCAGTTTGGCATTAAGATATTTAAACAATCCACTAGAGAGCTCCGTCTCTGTCACGATGTCGGCAGGGTACAATAGGTCATAATCATCATCATCATACTCCAAGAGGTCCTCCTCGGTTCCCTCGGCGATGTCGATTTTCATGTCCTCTGGCTCATCGGCCAGAAAGGGGTCATCTGCTAATGCGGCCATTGCAGGCTCGCTGGGTCCTAAGGCGGGGTCAATAGACGAGGAGGGCGCTAGTGGATCACGCGTGATCGACGAGCGCACTCCGGACCGACGGGCGTATACGGCCTGACAATTCGGTCGGGGTCAAACCCGCGAACCGAGGACAAGAGACCTGAAAACCCTAGAGAAGAAGGCGGTGGGGACACACTATGCCTAGTAGACATCTTTAATTCTTGCACAAAAGACAATGCGAGAACTCGAAAATTACAAAAGAAAAACGCTAATAAAATGAGCAGTGGTGGAGAGAAAATAGTCACCCCCCTTACGGTCGCCTGTCGATTTGTGTTGCGCTGCGAGTCTCTACAAGCGTCGCTACTCCGGGATGCTCCGATCCGAGAGAAAAATGCCTGCAACTCATAAAAAAAATTAATTTGCTCGTCGGGAGGCTGTGCCTGAAAAACTCGGATTATCCCTTGTCGGGGTTATCCCTCCCCAGCCGAGAGAGAGGATGCGTTTGAATTTACTTTCAATTTTAATGTTATTAAAAATGAATAATTAAAATATAAAAAAATATTTTTAAAAATTTTTTTTAATGCTCTGGTGGCCGCCTGCTGCGCTGGCTTTGCTGGCTGCCGCCCACCGCGGCTTGGCTGGCCGTGCTGGCCGTCGGCTGCTCTGGTGGCTGCCGACGCTGCAAGGCTGGCCGCGCTGGCTGCGTTGGCCTGGCTGGCCGGGTATGGCCTGGCCGCCGCAGCCGGGTGCTTCACAGTCGAGAGAGAGAGAAAGAGTTTCTGCACAACGTAGGCTTTCCTCACGGCCGTTGTGCTGTTGTTTCTGCACAACGTAGGCCTCTCTTCGCCTCAGCATCATTCTCTCTCTTCGCCTCAGACGACCTCTCTCTACACCAAAACGTCTCTCTCTACACCAAAACGAAAACGTCTTTCGCAGACAAGCTTCAACGCAAAAGAAAAAACGAAAAATGCTTACCTGCTATGTGCAGATTCGCTTTGGTGTGTGCTACCGAGAGAGAGTGAGAGAGAGAGAATTCTTCCCTTCAATTTTGGCCGCCTCCCTCCACACACTCCATTGTGGAGATAAGGATGAGATTTGAATGGTTGAAAACCATTGAGTGGGCTCCAGTCCGGTCACGCGCACAGACCTTGACGACCCAATCGAACCGATGCTCTGATACTAGCGTTAGATACCCGTAACGCCACTACGGGCATTACCACGAGAGGGGACGGCCTCTGGCTCACCACCCAGCCATAGAGAAAGAATGAGGATTGCCCCTCACCCCCCAGGCTATATAGTGTGTGGCCTGCCGTCCACACTAGCCTGGCCGCCCATGACTCCGCATGGGCGTCCTCTCCCACTGAACCCCGGACATGGCCATCCGGTCTGCCGCCGTCGGTCACAGGCGTTACAGCCTACGTGACAACCAACTAGGCAAATACCTTACCAAATGAAGCCCATGTATTTTGACAAACATTGTTGCAAGATTTATCTATGAATCGAGCACATCAACCGGATATCACCCATTGTCATTGTGCCAAAGAAAAATGGAAAGCTAGGAGTGTGTGTAGAACTAAAAAAAGGGAATGAAAGAGTAGCTAGCAAAGAGGCTCTCTTCGCCTCAGCGTCATTCTCTCTCTTCGCCTCAGACGACCTCTCTCTACACCAAAACGTCTCTCTCTACACCAAAACGAAAACGTCTTTCGCAGACAAGCTTCAACGCAAAAGAAAAAACGAAAAATGCTTACCTGCTATGTGCAGATTCGCTTTGGTGTGTGCTACCGAGAGAGAGTGAGAGAGAGAGAATTCTTCCCTTCAATTTTGGCCGCCTCCCTCCACACACTCCATTGTGGAGATAAGGATGAGATTTGAATGGTTGAAAACCATTGAGTGGGCTCCAGTCCGGTCACGCGCACAGACCTTGACGACCCAATCGAACCGATGCTCTGATACTAGCGTTAGATACCCGTAACGCCACTACGGGCATTACCACGAGAGGGGACGGCCTCTGGCTCACCACCCAGCCATAGAGAAAGAATGAGGATTGCCCCTCACCCCCCAGGCTATATAGTGTGTGGCCTGCCGTCCACACTAGCCTGGCCGCCCATGACTCCGCATGGGCGTCCTCTCCCACTGAACCCCGGACATGGCCATCCGGTCTGCCGCCGTCGGTCACAGGCGTTACAGCCTACGTGACAACCAACTAGGCAAATACCTTACCAAATGAAGCCCATGTATTTTGACAAACATTGTTGCAAGATTTATCTATGAATCGAGCACATCAACCGGATATCACCCATTGTCATTGTGCCAAAGAAAAATGGAAAGCTAGGAGTGTGTGTAGAACTAAAAAAGGGGAATGAAAGAGTAGCTAGCAAAGAGGCATATAGCTTTTTGGATGACTTCTTTGGCTATACCTAAGTGTTTATTGCACTAGAGAATCAACAAATGACCATATTTACGTCAGATGAGAGGAGTTGTCGATAGTCTTGAATATCCTTGAACCCATTGAAATGCCAATTTTGGGTTAAGCATGGTATTATGTTGAGACACGTAATGCCTAAAATGATATCTCCACAAATGAAAGAAAAATCAAATTGATTATGGAACTACCTCCACCCACAAATTTTAAGAGAGTATAAAGGTTGAGTACAAAGGTTTATGGGACATGCCAATAGGTGCTACCAAAGGTTTATATATTCTATGTAGCGATTACATGGCCATTATATAGGCTACTTGTTATCTTTGAATGAATTGAAGAATGTCAATAAGCATATGATGAACTTAAGAAGGCCCTGTCAAGTGCACCAATCTGAAGACCCCCTAATTGGGACATAATATTCCATGTGCATCAAACTTTACCATTGGGTGTGTGCTAGTACAACCAGGGAAGCACAAGTTAGACTATTCTATTTGTTTTGCTAGTGGTAGGTAGCTAGCTCAATGATACACAAACAACTTACACCACCACAGAGAGAGAGGTGTTGGGCCAACTTGTGTGCTGTAAAAAAATACAAACACTATCATCTGGCTAATAAGTTTTGTACTCTTTATGGATCACAACGCCTTGTTACATCTTGTTAATAAGTGCTATGTACTACAGGAAGGATTACAAGATGGCTAATCTTTCTCTTGCTCTTAGAGTTTGACTTCACAATCACTGTAAGAAAAGGAACACAACATGTACTAGCTGACCATTTGTCACTGATTCTTAATGCAAAGCCTACCATATGAATCGATGGAGATCTCCTAGATACGTACTTATTTAAGATCAACATGGTGCTTGATTATATGTTGGGGTGAACGACTCCAAGGGTTCATTGCCAATGGTTTGCCAGCTTAACACTAAAACGATCACTAGTAATGTCGTGATTGCCCACAATCATGAGAGCTCCTATTGGGATGATAGTTTTCTCTCTTTGTAACTATCTTGGGGACCAATGGGTAGTACCCGTTGAATCCATCTATGTATGGGGGAATGAGTAATAGTGGAGAGAGAGAGTAGAAGTTATAGTGTAGACAGAACAACCTTGCATTTGTATTGAGTAAACAAGCTCAATTGGTTTGGTATAAATGAAATCTAGAAATTGCTTGTACTCTGGCTCCGAGCACGGTCTCCCCCCACAACACTAGGAATAGAGGCAGAGTGGATCCTTTACCTCTAAGCCTAAGCACAGTCACATAGAGATGAAGTGTCATGCTTTGCATAGAACGGTCCCATGACACTAGGAATAGAGGTAGAGTGGATCCCTTATCTCTAAGTTTAAACACACTCACATAGAGATGAAGTGTCATGCTTTGCATATAGAAGAATTGAATTTGTAGACACCATTGCAAAAAGTGCAAATTCTACTATCATGCTTCTACCATTGTACGTGTCAAGTACTTATTGCCATAGATGAGATGTGATCTAATTCATTGACATTGATGTGTAGCATCTATAGGTGATCGATACCAATGCAACGCCACTTTACATGCCTACTATTAAGAGATGGTTCACCCTAGCCACATTTGCAGTAGAAAAATGGAAGGATTCCCATGCAGAGCCACTTGCATTCCTTGCATCCAATCGCCTTCTTCTCCTTAGGCAAAGACACCAACTCCCATGTCTCATTTGTATACAATGCAACCATCTTTCATCCATAGCATCTTCCCAATGTTTATGTCCATGTGCCTCCTCAAAATATGTTAGCTCTATCTCTTATATCTCGTTGACCATATAAGCATAATGATAGGTTGTATACCCATTATATCTCAATCTGTCCATTGGATATCTTACCCTCATAGACCTTTGTAAACTTGATGACTACTAGGGGTTCTAAGCACTACTTTATCTCTTTGTACACTTGGTGTAACAAGAATCAAGATCCTAAACTCCTCATCAAAGCTATGTTTTGAGCCACTATCCCCATCAACAAAAATGAATGACATGCTAAAACATCAGGCATTATGAAAGGCTAATTCACCTTCTCTTTTTCCTTTAGTGATACACCCATTTTTGCCCACATGTAAACTATCTCTTTATCTCATGCTATCGTAGATAATCATTGAATTCATTGGAGAAATATTCTCCCTCGCCATCTGATGTTATGCATTTTATGTGCATGTGTTTGTCTTTCTCAACCATAGCCTTAAAGCTCTAAAAACTTTTCTCTTTCATGAAGCATTCTTAGTGTGGCTTGCTGCTTGGTTGTTGTTGGGTGGGGTTGTTCCTTTTGTGGCAGGAGGGTACCTAGGGATTGTCGAGGGTAGCACGCTATTGTTGTACCAATTGTTGAGGAGCTCCAACATGAAGTGTTGCTTGAGGTTCATTGAAGGTAACATAATTTCTATGTCAAGATCTACTATAATAGAGAATCTTGTGGGGGAGGGAGGCATATTCTCCTTCTTCTGAAACATCTTGTCCCCCCTTTGCTTCATAAGGGAACAACCTTATGGGGGTCTTTTTGATCCTAGCTCTTCTTCTGTTCCATACTTGCCAAAATTTCTTTAGTGCTTAACTTCCTTTTTTGATGGGGAGTAGAGTACTTGTAATCTGCTTAAAAATTTTATGAGTACGTACGACTTTACTACCTTATTTTTTTGTTACAGGCAGCATGTATGCATAAAGCTCCTTGTTTAGGTAATAAGCCCAATCATCCTTAAGATTCATGTGGATCTTTTATAATTTATGAAGATTAATGTTATTATACATGTCCATGGGCATATCATACTACCCTTCCAGTTAGTTCATCTACCGTTTATGTACTCTAAACCATTGTTGAAGACCTTCTCCTTGAGCATAGTATCAAATGGAAGATCCTTTTGCTCTACCCTCCTGTGCATGCACATGGTTGGTGGTAGCTGCATTTACTTGATGTTATCCTCCCTGATCATAAGTCTCCTTTTGCACTCGTCAAGCAATGTTAACTCACCTGTTTGTAAACTTTAGGGTTTCTGCTTTTGGGGGTGGTGTATAGCAGTGAAAGAATAGCACGAGGGCATGCGAGAAATATACAGAACTGATAGAAAAGATTCATGGCATGGTTTTGACACATTAATAATGGTTGTAGTGACAATACACAAGTGCATAGAGAGAGAGAGATTCACAGTGAGAGAACATTGCAAGGAAGCACTTCAACCCATGAAAGATAACAACAACCGTTAAAAGCAAAGCAACTGTTGAGTTCCCCATACCTCAATGGAATAGGTGACAAGATGGTCAAGTCTGTGTCATGTGGAAAGCACAAGATCTGTGTCATGATGGAGAAAAGAAAATGAAAGAGAAGAAGGTGAAAAAATAGGCAAGAATGAAGGATATAAGCAATATAAATATGGATAATAAGTGATGGGTGGCTGACTCATAAATGTGGGTGGGTGACATGTTTCAATAGTTTACTGGTCAAGTTATTCATGGCCATGAAAAACTTTTGTTTTTCACATCGAGAAAAGTCCTCTTTTTGTTATTTGATCAGATATAGGCTCTTACCACACCTTCTAAAAGCACAGGTCTAAAGTACTTGTTTGAGCATGAAAAACTTGAGAGATTCAACATTTATCAGTTTTTCACGTCAAAAAAACTTTTGAATTTTGCACCTATGAGCTAATTTCCTAAATCCTTTGATCATTGTGAAGCGCTTTGCATGATTTTTACTGGTTTTGGACCACTTTTTTGGATGTGAAAAACTCAAGACACTTATGATTGTGAACTTTGGTTGGTTTTTCACGTTAAAAAGACTTGATTTTTATCCTTTTGAGGTGATTTCTTGGTTCATGTGATCTTCGACTTAGGTATGTTTTTCACACACATTGGAGCGTTTTGGACGTGAAAAACTTAAAATACTAACGACCATAATTTTTCATGACAACCCACCTTCAAAGTATCTACTCGTTTGAAAAACTCAAGACACTCATGACCCTACGTAGTTTTTCATGACAACCCACCTTCAAAAAATCTACTTGTTTAAAAAACTCAAGATACTCATGACCGTGAGTATTTACTATTTTTTCATGCCAACCCAAGTTCAAAAATGCTTTGGAGTTGATAGCTTGATTCTTTTGACCTTTGTGATGCATCAACCATGATTTTTGTCCCTTTTGGAGAAGCTTTTTGGGCATAAAGAACTTGAATTATTCACGACTATATTTGTAAATTTACGCATGAATTTCTCTCCCATATATCTTTTTCTTAACTTTCTCTAAGTCTTTGTTTCCCCTCATCTTCAAGTCCTAGTATCCACTTCCTTCTTTTACCCCTTATGGATACTGTTGTTGGAGATGTTGTAGTTTCTTTCATTGTAGTTTTTTTCTTGTGTTTTGCATCTCCTCTTCCAACCATTGGATGAAACTGGTTGGATCCATGGTAGGATTCTTCCTCCACTTTTTTCTCTTACCCATGTCATGTAATGGGGCTTATCTTTGATGGCTTTGGTTCTTTAGACTTCTTCTGAATAGTCTCTTCATTTTTATCAATGGAGTAAGGTGGCACTTCCAGTTTCTTCCTCTAGACCAGTGTCTATGTCCTATATGTAGTAATCTTCTCTGGGTTAAGCCTGGTACCTTTATTCTACTACTTGACATTTGACGTTCTTGTGTTCTTGACCTTTATCTTTTCTGGCACTTGGACCCTCTTAGGTATCCAAATCATTGTGGTTCCCTTGAATTACCCTTGTGCTGTCAGCATAACCTTTGGTACCCAACAACTTTGGCTCTATTTTATTGGCTCTTTTTTCCACTATGGTTATCAGTGTTGTCAACTTTTTGGCTTTGTGCTAGGGATTTCTTCTTCTTCTGTTTTGGTATCCAAACCTATTTCCTCCCTTCAAAATAGCCTTACAACTTTAGGGAGGTTCACAAGAACCCATTGCTTTCTAGTTGGTTGATTTGAAGGGTGATAGTACCAAAAAGTAGTTGGAGTTATTACTATGACCTGTGTGGACCTCTTGGCTCCTTTAATCATCCTTTGAGAGTATGCAACCTTGAGCTACCAAAGGTGAGCGTTTCCCAAAACTCGGAGCAACCAAAGTGGTAGCATCAATTTTCCTTCCTTTGCTTATGTTAGATATCAATGCCCCATCCTCATATTATATTATCGAGGCACCAGCTAGCTCATATTTGTATGGCCGCCATTATGCGGAGTAGCCATGGCTAAGTAGCCTGAGCGCTTGACATCCCCATATTGACATGAGAAGGTGGCCTATATGAGGCTAGGTGTTTTAGAGGTGGCTTGGATTATATTTGGCTCACTACCAAATAGGCTATATGTTACACTCTCATAACATTCCATATATGGAGTAGGTAAGACTTTACTCTTAGACACCCTATCTTGAGATTGCAAGGACCAAATGGGGCCCAAGATGAGCTTGGATGGCTATGGGAGGTGGAGAAACTACTATGCATTTACTAGTACATCTTTATGGACCGAGTCCACACCATGGATGGTGGCACCGATTATGAGCGTAGACCTACACAGTCATGTCATGGCTAGCCCCTTCTCCACATAGTATAACAATTATCATTGTGTCTACTCCCTAGCTTCCACTAGTATACAGCCTCCATCTTAATAGTTCCAAATTAGCCATCAAAGTTTCCTTCACAGGAGCACACAGGTGGGGATTTTCCAGATATTGTATCACTTCAGTAATATAATATTCTTCTCCATCTCTATTATTATACAGTTTGAGTTTTAAAGTTTTGTCCTGTGAAGATCCTACTTCTTGTGAGGGTTCTCTTGTATATACATGGCACGTTGTATTCTACACTTTGTACTTAGATGGTTTGTTCTTTCCATTGTATGGAGCATTCTGTTACACAAATCCATGCTCCTCCTCCCAAAGAGTACCTATTGTTCCATACACCTACAGGTATGATAAATATCTTTCTTGATCTCAAAGTGTAGTAAATAGATGAGCTTTTTGTTTCTATAAGAAAATTTAAAAGAACTTTGAGATTGATTCTTATACTACATTGGATATATTCATTTCCTCCTCTAAGAATGATACAAATGATTAGGCCGCTTTGCTGATTTCTAACAAACTGATCTGTATGGACCATGGGGGGATCAATCCATATGGATTACTATTCGAAGAACTATATGAGCGATGATGCAACTATCCCACTCTATTCTTTGGGACTATCGATGTCTACATGAACCACACTTTGGGGCTCAACCAAAACTATCGGTGTCTATGGCTACTAACAAATTCATCTTCTTATTTCCAAACAAACTCACATATATGGAGATTCATCCATAGCCTAATCGAAGAGGAAAATGAAAAGGAATGTTAGCTGGAAATGTAGTCAGCTAACATGCACATGTTTGTGTGCAATATTTTCATTTTCATGAAGGTGTGACTCTTGGTTGAAAAAGTCCTCGGGTCTCTTCTGCATTAGCCACACCACCAACATCAAGGCATATCACATTGGTCCAGTCCCTATTGGTGGCCGACTCTGGAGATCCTTCAGGGTCTTATGGGGATGTTGGTGGAGAATTTATTATGAGGCCATGGTTGGATCAAAGAAAGCTAAAGAGGACCTAAAAGCGGTGTTATCACACACAAAATGTGTGCTATATAGCGCAAAAAACAAAAAGAGAACCTAAAAGCGGTGTTATAGCACAAAAAATGTGTGATATATAGCACAAAAAAACAAAAAACAAAGATGGAAAGCGGTGTTATAGCACAAAAAACAAAGATGGAAAAAAACCAATGGAATGATTTAATTTCAACTTATTTATATTTGACATTACCAGACTCTTTTTTAGCACATTAATTGTAGAGTACTATGTAAAGTGGTGAACCACATTTTAATTACTTCTTGCTATGTAGAGTACTATGTAAAGTGATAAATTGGATTTTAATTACTCATGTGCTACAACAACTTAGATTATAATTACTTCTATGCTATGTAAAGTGGTGAATTAGACCTCAATTACTTCTATATGCTATGTCAACTTAGATTTTAATTACTTCTATACTATGTAAAGTGGTGAATTAGACCTCAGTAACTTCTATAATTGGATTTGAATACTTCTAGGATATGATGGCAAGACGGCAAACTATAACTATCATTTTTTTAGGCTTCCTTTCTTTTGTTCTCTTGTTTAAGCCTTTATCTCCTCTTTGCTCTTAATATGTTGTTGTTCTCACCCTTTCTTGTTTGTCCAAGCAACCATAGTTGTGTTGCTTCTTCCCGTGACCTAGCTTTTCTTCCTACAAGGGAGGTGTTGTTGCTCTTGACATCAGAGGCAAAGAATTGCAAATGCTCATTAATACATTTTGGACTAAGCATACTAGGTGAGGTACATTCACTCAAATAGCATGGAGGTTGAATGTCTACATCCATGTCAATCCACCGCTAGCAATTGTCTAGCTTGTGCTACCAATTGAAAGCCCCATAAGTTTTCATCAAGTTGGGTTATCTGGCTTTACCTACTACCGGTTTACCTATCAGCTAATAGATCAGATGGATACTTTAGACTAGCCCCACTAGCTACAAGCCACCAAAAGAGATCTTTACTGATGACTAGACAAGTATGTAAAGATCTTTACCTGCTAGACAAGTATGTAAAGATCTTTACCTGCTAGACAAGTATGTAAAGATCTTTACCTATGAGACAAGTATATAAAGATCTTTACCTGCTAGACAAGTAGCACTAAAGATTGCTAATAATCGCTAAACACTAGAGATAAGTATGCGAGAAGCCATTTGATAGGGTTGATAAGGATGAAACTAGGCCGATATTTGATCCCTACATCAGTAAGCAGTTAACTGGCTACAATCATTGGAAAAGGCTATTCTCAACAATTGTTCTGGATTTACCTTGTGAGGTTACTTCCCTACTATTTTTCATTCTTAAGTATGGATTATTATACGATAATCTTTGTTTTCTTTTTACGTATTGACAACATTAGGTGTGGGGGCAAGGTTTGAACCCATAGTCTTCATGTCATGAGGCTAATGAGGTTGGCCAATTTACTTGACCCCACAATTGATCTCTCTTGGGTAATTTTTGAATCAAAATTTAAAAGATATTTATGCAATAAATAGGTGGACGGAAGAGGGTTGTGGTTTGATGGGTTGAGTCGTCTTTTTTCTTGGTCTTGCCCCACGGAACCTAGTAGAAGTTTCTAAGGACCTATCTCTGAAATATATGTTATACAATATCTCATTCGATTCCCATTGTCCACTCACCTCCACTACACTAAGAGCTCCCAAGGGTCTCCTTAGTAATTATGTGGCATGGCCTCCTTCCCCGAAATATTTTCCTTGTAAATGAAAATTACCTTAGTCTTGTGTAAAGGTACTAGGATAAGGCCAAGACATGTCAAATATAGATGTGTAGTCCAAAGTTGATGTAAGAGTCATCCATATAAAGTTGAGAAAGTTAAAGAGAAAGAGATCTTTTCAAAGGTTCATAATTCATTGTATACCTTACATTAATATATCATTGTTCACTTTTTCTCTATCTTTGTGTCTTTCTCATGTTTGCCAAGATGTAGTCAGTTAAGCAACTCAGTGTTATTAGAAGTAGGACAAGTCAATTTTTTCAATAATTACTCCCCAATATCTTACACTTATGCCGAGCAATTTCCAAGGTCTACCTGTCACGTAGACTACTTAGGCATTGGGATGCCACTAAACTTCATGTAAATTGACTTCTTTTCATTATACTAATATCACTAGTCCATCTTAATTAGAGGGAAAAATCAAGCAACATTTTTTAGCTAGTGCAGCCTCAATGTGAAACAACATCCCCACCTCCTTGCACACAGCATCTTCAACACGATCTCAAGGACATGATCTATATACTATGAGGGAAAGTATACTAACCCATTTGACCAAATATGGATTCTTCACCGACATATGTTAGCATTTTTTTAATACAAAATAGCACATTAGTTGTAGTATAATGACATCTTTTCAATATTGTAAGGGCTCTTGAGATGCTCTCATATCATGTGCCTCAAGGTTGAATCATGTGGAACCTAGCTTATAAGCCCAAACACTTGTAAAAGCCTTAGAACTAATAATGGGCGCCTTAGTTTCACTTTACTTGAAGGCAACCTAGTGAGAAAATGCTTGTGACATCCAATCTCTCAAGATGTAAACACAAGATTCTTCATTCATAGCTAGTGTTCTCACTACTATCCTACAACTCTAATCTAGATTGTGTAGAATTGCTAATGATTAGGTTTTGGGGCATGCATTGCTATGGTTGGTGTGCTTTCTTCTTCTTCTCTCTTCTCTTCTCACTCTCTTGAGTAGTAGGTATGCCTTAAAAGGATTTCTGCTCTAAGCCTATGGTCATACCTCCATTGAAGAGAGCCCCACATCAGTACAACGAGTGCAGAAGGAGCGCAAAGAACAAGCTCTCATTATTTAAGGGTAAAGCTCTTGAGCTTGACTCTTATCTTTGAGATTTAGTAAGTTTCCCGCCAACTTGTGGGTGAATAAGTAAACATTCTTCATCAAGAACTAAGAGCTTCTTGTCAAAAAATAAATAAATTTAATGCTTGGAGAAGAAATGTGCAAACTCCCCATGCTTATAGAAAGAGAGACGATAAGCAAGGCACGATCGAGCCATATCCCACAAGGATTCATGGATTTAGAAACAAGTAGAAATGCATGCTCTCTTCATGAAATGATCCATAGAATCTTTAAAAATTAGCTAAGTACAATAAGTTGTGATTAATGATTTAGTGAGAATTAACTGTTATCACTATGAAACTTTGATATATAAATTCGAGCTTTCACAAATATATTTTCTTTTCCTCCCTATACTAGTAGTGCCTCTAAGACCACACAAACCTTTACAAACACCTAAAGGGTGCCATCAGCATCGTCCCCTCGCCACCTACCCCCCCTCCCCTTCCAAGGGATGTAGCCGAGCTAGAGGCTACACCACTTACACCACTCACACACACAACCCTACGGTGTGTCATGGCTCGAACCCACAACCTCTTGGTAAGGTGGGTAGTGATGAGCTGAGCCACTTTGTTTTTTTAATTTTGTAAATGAAAACATTGGGTAAATGGGAGGGCTCGAACACCCACAACCTCTCGGTAAGGTGGGTCGTGAGATGAGCTGAGCCACTCGAGCAAGTACATGCAACATTGTTTTTTAAATTTTGTAAATGCAAACATTGGGTAAACAGGAGGGCTCGAACCCACAACCTCTTGGTAATGTGGGTCGTGACACAACCTCTTGGTAAGGTGGGTCGTGAGATGAGCTGAGCCACTCAAGCAATTACATGCAACGTTGTTTTGTTAATTTTGTAAATGAAAACATTGGGTAAATGGGTAACATTATGCACATGAGTGAAAAAGGCCATCTCCTTCTCTTGAACATATTAGAAGCCCCACTTATTCCAAACCTAACTCTCAATCAAGACCATACTGCTCATGTATGCTTACCAACACTACTCCAAAGACCTCCAAAGACCTTTACACGATCCTTCATCTCAAGAAAATCTAAGAGATTATTAGTTGGGGCTCACTATCATATGGAGAGCTTGCATATATATTTATATATTCTATATTTAAGCATTTGGATTTTATTTGGATTTGTTTGTTATTGTACATGCCACTAAGGTGATTCGATCCTAGTACTCCTGCTCTTATTAGTTATTGCTTTTAATACTCGCCTCCATGTGTGTGGGTGGATTGATCGTAAATGGTAATCTCCACTTGGGAGGATTCCCATGAGACCAAGGCCCTGATCAGGTCTACCAAGCACTAAGCCAAGCCCTTCGATAGTGGGCTCCCATGGTATGTGACATTGCGGGCTTGGGCGATATCTGCGGTGTAGGTCTAGCCTCAAGCTCAGGGGTGCTTTAGGCAAAGAGCACTTGCATCGACCCCTATTTGAGGGCTTTCATGGACTCAAGGAAGCCCTACCAATGTAGCTACCTCTCTCACTTTGTATTAGAAGGGAAAGCAATCATATGTGCAAATCATGCATAACATACTACCATTGATCGTACTTGTATTTGATGTTTTTTTAACATGAGTGCCATGGTGGTTGCCTTTTCTATTACTTTTGCTAACTAAGAAAATCATTAAGATCTTCAACCCCACAAGGTATATTTTGATATGGCATCCTATGGAGGCACTCATAATGGATGGGTGATTTGGAAATCAAGTACTTCATAACACGCAGTCTCTTTCTTAGTTCGGGAATAGTGTTTGAGATAGGTGAATGGTGTATGGGGAATCACATCAACGACAGCTAAACTCTGAAGCAGTAGTATGTTTGATCAAAGCTAACATAATCAAATCTATACAAGGGAATGATTGGGCAAATCTCCATTTTGGTACAAAGAATATTTGAATAAGGAGTTGGGGCTAATACAAAGTATTTCGACCTTCCTTGGGGTGAGTACTAGGGGTTGGCACTGGGGTTTACTGGGAAGCACAATCCAAAGGGATCCAAGTCTACTAATACATACTTGGTGCTACTAATCACAAAGTTCCTCCTCTCATTTATTGTGTGGATTGTCACACGTGCTTTAGAAGCCCAGGCATAAGTGAGGAGGTAGTTTTTGGTGAGTTCTTTTCTACCTTTGTAGTTCTCCTTCTTCGAAGCTTCTATTGGACATTTTTTCATTACACCTATAGCTAGTCATGGGATACTACAGGTCATTGTACAAAAGTCCAGTTCTTCATAGCCCTCAAAGGAGTAGAGTGCATTGATGTATATACATGAAATCACAAAACCTGGGGATATGCATGTAATTGACGTATTGTTTCTTGGTATTGAGCTTGGGCTAAGAGAAAGGGGTGTGTTAATGGGAGAACTAGGATTGAAGTCAAAGTTTATATCTCAAAAGAGATCTACTACTCGGCCCAAAGGCCATTTCTTCTCTGTCTACAACTCGCGGACCAAGTCGAGACTGAGATGGACTATATGGGGAACACCTTTGTTGTCCAGCACTTGCCTGGTAGCCTGGCTAGCATGGTATGTGTATATAAGGTTATAATGCCATGTTAGCATATCAACAGTAATACATCCACATGGATTGCTAGGATGTACCATTTTGGGCACATACCAAACTTGAGCATGTATACAAATCTAGGGTCAAACTATTCCCGTGGATATGTACGACCTAACATTCTCGAAGCTGTGTATGCACCTAGCGATGATATGCATGCATCGGTCCAATTTTAAGATGCATACGCATGCATAGGTAAAATGTGTACATCTTTGCCATGGTGCCTATGTGTTGTGCCCTGACCTGGCTTTTGTGTCTGTGTGTGTGTGTGTGTGTGTGTGTGTGAGAGAGAGAGAGAGAGAGAGAGAGAGAGAGAGATGCTGGCAATGCTTTGGCTTTGTGCACTTGGACATTCTTGATGGATCTCAAGATGGGAAATAAAAATATCAAAACTAATTACCTTGTGCTCTCAAGGAAGTCAATGTGTGAGCTTGAGGGTGCAATTTGAGCATCGGGATTTGGATATAGAGATCCATGTGTCAAGTGCAAAAAAGCTCGTTTCACTACATATCACATTTCACCTGAGAAAGGAAGTGTAAAAATTTCTAGTAGTATGCCTGTTCTGTGTGACACATTTCAATGACAGAACTTGTCTCGCGAAGTTTCACCTGAAGAGTTTTATGCAGAAACATAGGATCACAAGCTACCAATTTGGAGCTGAAAATTACAATCAAGGAAACTGTTGAGCAGGCTTCATCGCTTCTACTCGTGTTGGTAAGGTTTTACACACATTCAATACAAAAGATACTGCAATGCTGTAATCTTGTTAGCACATTTGACAAGCCATTTTCGTTGAAGACCCATTGTTGTAAAAAGAGTTGTTCTAGCGAAGAGTCCAAACTTCTTCAACTTTGGTGCTTATTACAGGATGTAGAAATCTTTTTGGCTTCAAATTAGAGCTTGAAAAATGTTTAACTAAAAGGTGACAGGTTTTTATAAAAACTTGGAAAGTTTTGCTAAATGAACAAAGGGAAAATAAAACAAAAGCAGAGAGACTTTTACTCATGAAGACACTAAAGAGCTTCTAAGGAACCTTGAATTAGCGAGAAGCTATCACCAGTCATAACAAATTATACCTGCACAAAATTTACTATTAAAGGCAAAACAATATAATAATTTCATCACCACCACAACCGACTCACTATGAGTGTTAGAAATAATATCAAATGATTGTCCTGCCATACAGCCATGTTAGCAAGGTGAACCATCACCTATATCAACAAGGCCTCTGCGATCACATTACAGTTCATCCTTTGCATTGATTACAACATATCGTATAAGATCGTTGATGAAATGTCAACCATGTTCATTGAACATGCCACATCAATAATGTGAGCACACGATGTAAGAATTGTCAACAATTTCCCATTTGAGTAGCACGGTTTGGCTTTGGAAGAACATATCTATAGCCAAGCTGCAGGAGGACCTTTAATGGCCAGACCTCTTGAACGAACCTCATCACCTGCATGGTAAGGGACATAGATTCCCCCTTGAGGAGGGGAGAGATATCCCCATCATGTAGTCTCACTCAATGACAGCCAGTTTCTTGCTGAAATCTGGTACCTTTGGAGCACATTTATGATTTAGGCCTTGTAAGGTTACTCTCCTTTTATGGTGACATCTCACAATCACCTTGTGGAGGGCTTCTACTTGGCCCCCATTGGTAGCACTTTGAAACTAAGCATTTATGGCTAAGCATCCCATCTATCTGACTGTCCTTGTCCACAGGTCTCTCGTGGGCCATGGAATGTGGTCCTGCTCTACGGTTTGAGAACAACACAGACCTAGTAATACATTTCAGCCTTTAGCAACACCTTAGGGTCTTAGTTTGGAGGCACATTACTAGCAATGATGTTTTAGCATTTTCATAATTTTTGTAATAAAAATGCATCAGTACACCGCTGCACTCATCACAAACACTTCAATCTGTGCTCACCATTGCACTCTTATCTTAAAATACCCCTGAAAATCCGTAGATAATTCTGTGAACGAGTAATCTAGAATCATGTTTGAACTGGATGATTAACTATGGCAATACTCTATTTTCAATATGTATAAAGAAACAACATAGAAATAGGAAATACTTCTCCTCCTAAGTTGTCCTAGTGCATGCACTAGATGCATATCATACTACTCATGACAATCAAAAATAACAAAGTTGAGAAAGTGCCAAAATTATGGTTTGTGACGGACTTTCACTGAGTCACAAAAGTAGTAGATTGTGTGTGCTAATATTTACCTCATATCTATTTTAGTGTGAATATGGTTAGAAGACAATTTTGAGACAGCACAGTCGTGCAGGTACAGAGATTAAAGGATTTTGCAATGTACAGAGATAAGCATCATAATTCCACATGAGGCGATGCACTTTTGCTCCCACTGATACTTCAAAAGTAAAGCAACATTTCAATACAAAGCCTCCTCATGCAAGAAAACATATCAACAAAGGTAGCGGTCATATATACAAAATATAAAGGCATCTATCTGATCATGCTATGACAAAATAAATGCAAACATCCTTAATCCATGGTGTCAAAAAGCCTCGTTCCCCAGTAAACTAAATCAGATTATCTTACATTGTATGGAACAAATGATGGACCAACTTCAGGAGGTAACCGTTCATTACCCAAGATCTCGTATGGATCCACATATGGCCGTTGTCTTTCCTCCACACGAGGTCCAGAATGTATGAAAATGGGTCCATAATACTGCATAGATTGAAATCAAAGAAAGTATTAAAACATCATCAGATGACATTAAAACACACTACATTGTCTACAACTGCTAACTTTGTGCACTTGAGTTTTAAATATATTGAAACTCAAATGTATAGCAGAAAAACTCATTTTATGCAATTTAAGTTAAAATCCAAACACATGAAATTTTGCATTGCTCTGCCAACTCAAAGAATGCGTTGAATCAGAAAACATTTTATGAACTTATGAATGATATCGAATGAGGAGATTCAGCTAGTACGCATGTGCTAAATCACTCATGCCCTTTTTGAAGATGAGCGCAAGACTTGTTACAGTAGCTTATGTATTATTGGAGGAAGGATGCTATTTGTGCTTGTTTGAGGTGATAATTCTCATAGGATGTAATCCTTAAGATTGCACTTCTTCACCTTTAATGCCCTCAAAACCTCGTGCCATCCATTTCAATCATCGTCAGCTCCATTATAGAGTTTGAGTTTTGAGATGTGCACAGGTGACTTGGTACATTGAGGTGGATTAGCACTAAGTTATTTTGGAAAATGACGACAGAACGTGTCCCAAATTTTTTCTCACGAGTTCCAGCCTAATATTCATTGATTAAAAGAGCACGCATGAAATGTGAGAGAGCCAAAGGCACGCTTTGATATGCAAGTGTGGTGAATGACAAGGCTTGGCACTAATGGTAGAAGCTCTAGTGAGATTTGCAATGAGACCCACCATACTCAAGGTGGACTCATATTCACAAGAAACGTTTCGAGGTTTGTTTTGTTTTGAGGTTTTTGAGGTTTTGTTTCAAAAAATTTCATCCTTCTGCTTAGAAACCACGAGGTTTCGAAAAATTAATGTTCTAATAGATTATAAATATTAAAAACTTGTGAAAACCACTAGAAAACATAGTTGATTGGCAATTACCTAAGTGATTGGCAAATAAGTATGTGCCAATTGCATGTAGTGGTGTACTCCCATGTCTCTTATCTCCCCAACAGCTCCATAGTGAAACTAGGATGGGGAGAAGTAACCTCTATTGATATCTATGTCATATAGGGAGTGGTGTGTGTCACCATTTGGTCCCTTCACCAGTCTTGATCAATGTTCTGGCGCAAGCTTTTGGGAACATGTGCTTGAGAGTACCTAGCCGAGTCCCGACTGCAGCTGAACACTCCTCCCTTGCATGCACACAATTACAGGGGGCGGCAGGCAATTGATTCTCTCTCTCTCTCTCTCTCTCTCTCTCTCTCTCTCTCTCTCGGATGCACATGGGAGCTCAGACTGGCCGACTGCAGCAGAAATCTTTCTCCCTCTCTTGTGCGCATAGGCGCAGAGCAGTTTGATTCTCTCTCTTCAGTACCAGCCGCATAGAGGGCTGTTGCCCTTCTTTTCTTTCTTTCGACTGGTTGCACACAGCACAGCAGCAGCAGAAACTTCTCTCTCTTTTGTTGAGAAGCTAGTTGCCAGCCTTGTACGGTATCTGTTAACTGCCTCCAAAGTGGTCCCCTACTGGCTGCCGTAAAGCCCCCGCACTCGTACAGAAGCCGTATCCACACGTGTGACAATTGCTTGGGTTTTCTTCCTCACAAACCTGGCCGTGCAACTAGCAGATTCCAGGCTGAAAGGACTGTTGTGGGCCTGATTTGAAGACAGTTTTGGACAGCTACTGGGACTGTTTTGTCCTTAGAGAGAGCTTGGTCTGAATCTTGTTTATGCTGTGGAAAATATGGTGCTATGTGCACCCTCAGCTTGAGTTCTTGTAAAGCTTCTACTGTGTAAAGGCTAGCCGTTCCGGCTCAGTGTGTTGTCTTTTTATCTTTGTGGCTTCCTGCGATGTTCATACTTTGTTTGATATTTGAAGTGTCTTTTCCATTGTTCTAGGTCCCCGATCGGTTACAGCGGTATCAGGTCATAAGCTTTCTCAGAAGTAAAGGCTTCCTTCTCACAATGAGGAAGAGAGAGAGAGAGAGAGAGAGAGAGAGAGAGAGAGAGAGAGGTATTAATGTCGATAGAATGCAACACGAGGGCTATACGACCAACGGTGGTATATGAAGATCAGAAGTGGGGAGAATTGTGTGTACACTTAACCCTTGTATACCTGTACAAGGAGAATTGTGTGTTGTTTGCCTTGGAACTGTTTCTTCAGGTAAACACTCTTAATGGTTAAAGACCCTAATTTATATGGTTTTCATGCGGATATGTGCGGGGGACTATGGACTCAACTTATGGCATATCTTTGCTCGAGGAATTATAAATATATGTTGGTTTGGTCCATCTATATGGTTATCATTGGCTCAATGCTTCTTGGCATTTATATACATAATACAGCTCTATGGCTCCCCTTTACTGGGATGAAGTATGTTTTTGGCTTCCTTTATTTGGGATGCATTGGATTTATGAAATTTGTGGATATCTCATGGATCGAGGATTTTTCTATGAATTTCTATTGGTGCCCGAAATGCTTGTAAAACTATCGGTAGCAGACATGCTTATGGAGAACTAGGATCTCTATGCATGTGATTCATTCTTATCTTATCTGAACTCATGGAAGGGTTGGTGACTTTAGGGAGTGAATATATGAACTCATGGAAGGGTTGGTGACGCTAGTGAGTGAATATCTCAACTCATGGAAGGGTTGGTGACCCTGGTGAGTGAGTATCTAAACTCATGGAAGAGTTGGTAACTCTAATGAGTGAGAAGAGTTGGTGAATCTGTTCAATGAGTAGAAAACTCTGGTGAGCATGTTTGGCTTCATGGAAGGGTCGTTGTCCTAGTGAAGCAGTTGCACTCTTGTATAGAGCACATTGCAGAGCGCAAGTACCTATGAAGAGATGGACATGTGAAGCATGTTACGCTCGAGTATTCATAGGGTCAATGCCCTTATGCATATGCAATCCAATGGCATAGCAAGATGTTATGTGGCTACGTATTCTGCTTATACTTTTTTTGGAGGTTATGGATTTATGAATATTTGGAACATAGTTGGCTACTAGAGTTGTTGACTCGTCATATAGCCAAAGTTTGTTTCTCGATACGGTTGGCTCTTGTGCACGTATCTGACTTCGGATTATGGATCTGCACTTATGGCTTTAATGCCTGGATCATAAAATTCAATAGATTGGCAATGGATCTGCTACACTTGAAGAGTATTCTAGTGGTATCAGGCTTACAAAGTTGGAGACAACTGTTTTATAAGGCGGAGGGGATGTCACCATTTGAATGCATTGATTGGGTTGAGAGATGGCCACATAGCATGAGCATCATGGGATTTTCATCATTTAAGTGATTCATATGGTTTATAAGTTAAAGTGTTCAAACATCATTAAAACCTGGCCGGACATTATTATTTTAGGGCATGTGCCCCTGGATAGGAGGAGGCAACTAGATCCAAGCTTGGGGAGCAAGCCGGGAAAAGCAATAAGAGGGATATTTTTACCAAGGCAGGCCACTTCTGGCAAAAAAAGGAAAAGCACACCTAAAAAGAGAGCTGGTTGACTCCATAAAAAGCAAGGAGGGGCTGTCTTTTGGAAACATGCACTTGAGAGTACCTGGCCGACTGCAGCTGAACACTCCCCCCTTGTATGCGCATAGTTACAGGAAGCAGCAAGCGATTGACTCTCTCTCTCTCTCTCTCTCTCTCTCTCTCTCTCTCTCTCTCTCGGATGCGCATGGGAGCGTAGACACGCCGACTGCAGAAGAAATCTCTCCCTCGTGCGCACAAGCGTACATCAGTTTGATTCTCTCTTCAGTACCGGCCGTGCAGAGGGCTGTCGCCCTTCTTTTCTCTCTTTTGACCGGATGCACACAGCACAGCAGCAACAGAAACTTCTCTCTTCTGTTTGTTAACCGCCTCCAAAGTGGTTGCCTACTGGCTGCCATACAGCAGCCATACAGCCCCCACACTCGTACAGCAGCCGTATCAACACGTGATAGTTGCTTGGGTTTTCTTCCTCACAGGCCTCGCCGTGCAAGTGGCAGATTCGGGGCTGATTTAAGACTGTTTTGGGGCTGATTTGAAGACAGTTTTGGACAGCTACTGGGACTGTTTTGTCCTTAGAGAGAGCTTGGTCTGAATCTTGTTTATGCTGTGGAAAATCTGGTGCTATGTGCACCCTCACCTTGAGTTCTTGTAAAGCTTCTATTGAATAAAGAAGTTCCTAGGGGTGGTCGGTCATTCCAGCTCAGTGTGCTATCTTGTTATCTTTGTGGCTTCTTGCTGTGTTCATACTCTGTTTGGTATTTGAAGTGTCTTTTCCACATTGTTCCGGATCCCCGATTGGTTACAGTCGTACAAGGCTGGCGACCAGCTTCTCAACAAAAGAGAAGTTTCTACTGCTACTGTGATTGTGCAGCCAGCCAAAAGAAAGAAAAGAAGGGCAACAACCTCTGTACGGCCGGTATTGAAGAGAGAGAATCACACTGATGTCCGCCTGTGCACCACAAGAGAGGGAGAAAGATTTCTGCTGTAGTCGGCCCATCTAAACTCGCATGCGCATCCAAAAGAAAGAAAGATATATTAAGCATCTACCAAAGACCCAACGGGCTTATGAGACCAAAGTGATACAAAAATGTCCATGGCATATCTCATCATGGAATGGAAAATAAAACATAAACATAGCTATCTCACTTAGAGAGAAAGATCAATCGCCTACTACCTCTCTAACTGTGCGCATGTAAGGGAGGAGTGTTCAGCTGTAGTCGGCCAGGTATTCTCAAGCACATGTTCCCAAAAGACAGCCCCTCCTTGCCTTCTAGGGAATTGGCCAGCTCTCTTTTTGGCTGTGCTTTTCCTTTTTTTGGCCAAAAGTGGCCACTTTTTTGGCTGTGCTTTTCCTTTTTTTGGCCAAAAGTGGCCAGCCTTGGTAAAAATATCCCTCTTATTGCTTTTCCTAGCTTGCTTCCCAAGCTTGGATCTAGGCACCTCGTTCTGTCCAGAGTACACGGCCCAAAATAATAATATGTCTGGCCAGGTTTTAATGATGTGTGAACACTTTGACTTATAAACCATATGAATCGGTTAAATGATGAAAATCCCATCATGTTGTGTGGCCATCTTTCATTCTCTAGGATTTTCTTTATCTCGACAAGGTTGTAGGAGTTGTGGAGATTACTCATGGAAACTTGGACTACTTGGACTCGGACTCGGATATGAACTTGGACATAGAGCTTGGACATGGAACATAGATTTTGGACATGAACATGGAATTTGGACTAGGATCCGGACTTGGACTTGGACTTGGACTTGGATCTAGACTTGGAATCGGACTTGCACTTGGATTTGGGTTTGGATTCATTGGATTTGGATTTGGATATTAGATTTGGTATTAGCCCGGTGAGAGATACTTGTGGGTCATCCCCATGGTGTGCTTGACATCATCAGAGATCTTGTGCGTCGACATCAACATCAACTTGGATATCCTACATCAGCATATTTGTTTGTTTTGTATTCATTGATTGTATTGATCTTGGCCAGCGTGCCTGTGGATTGTTCTGAATAAATTCCTGAAAGGGGGCGGGGCTTGTTCCCCGCTCAATGTGGTGTATTGTGCAAGATCCCCATTCCCTTTTCTCTCTCCCCTCTCTCTTTATGTTTTTATCTCTTGGACACGTGGTTGAGTCTGTCACTGCACGCCCCGCTGGGCTTACACACTAACTACCCATTGTGGGCCTATATGATGAGGCATCTACTAGTGTGCTGTCCGAGATTGATGTGACCGTGATAGATTGTGGGTAGCAACACTCCTCCCAACCATAGGCTCCCTTTCAAAACCACCCTCGAGCTTGAGGTCAGATTGCCACGATTCAGCGAAGCCGTGATAGCACACCCTTGCATCCCATACCACTAGACCACTAGCCTGCCTACAGCTACTCTAGCCTTGAGGTCCCAAATGCCTTGGTAGACCTCTCTACCACATGGATACCCCATAATAATCATAAGCAAGCCCAACTCACTTAAATAGGCTATTCCTAGACAGTACTTTTATTATTGACTCTAATTAGCTTTTTATTGACTCTAGGCCAATTCAGACCTCATCCATGTAAGCCCTTAGCCTTTTGGGAGAGTCCTATCAGCCCCTACGCCCAACTAAGCCCTAACCCCAACCCTTGGTTGGCACATACCCTTAACCCCTTCTTATCCTAACCCCCAGTCAGAACAATATTCAAGGTTCTTCTTGACCTTCTTATTGATGCGAACCTTCTTTGTAAAGTTCATTTTTTTGCATAATCAACTTCATGACTGTTTATACCAGCATTCTTGTGTTAGGATAGATCCATCTTGTACTACATAAAAATCCATGCTCGTCCTAATAGGAAATGATTGGTTTGTAAACCATGCAAGACAAAACTGCAAACTTGATTGATCATGCAAATAACATAGAACTTTTTTCAACAGACTTTGAGTATGCGTACCAACAAGCAAACTTGTGGCTAGCAGTCCTCATATTCTTATTTTTTAAAAGTTTTAAGAACTAAACATGCAAATAACCATCAAGAAGTGTTCAAAAGGCTTACAAAGTATAAAGCTGCAAAAACCGTAAGGCTTGAAAGTATGAGAGGCCAAAATGCCAAAAAAAAGCTTCCTCCAAGAGAGAGCAGTGCTTGTGCTCTTGGAATCAAACCCTACAAATCAAGGAAACTTCATCATTTTTTGTAACAATGCAAACTTCTCATACAAGAACGTGTACATTCTATTGTAATAATGAATAATTATTCAAAGTTTCCTTAACATTAGTCCTCTATTTGAGCCATTGAATAGGCTAAAGCAAATGATTTTGAATACATTTGGTTCGAAAACATTGTGAAACTTCTTCAGTATACATTTCTAGGAGGAGGCCTCTAGCCTTGTTTAAACTTTTGAACTAATTTGGCATATCACATGCATCAGTCCTAGAATGCGTGTGCCAAAATAAATAAGGACATGTGCTACCCATAGTAGCATAGGGGAGCTAGGATTGGAAGACCTTTGTGAGCCCTTACAAAGGGACACGGTCGAGTGAATGACTCTCATAGCAAGTTAGGGTTTGCATGCACTAGGTATTTGTAAGTGTATAATGACAAGTTATAGTCACGAAGGCACAAGACCATATGGAAATGAACAAGCCAGGAACACAAGAAAACAGTATCAGACCAAAACAAGGAAGCTCTCTACTGTTTGTTGGAAATGTGTAACACCCAAGAATTTAAAGTCTATAGTGATTTGTAAGAGAGGACACGAAGACTCAAAGACACGTCAAATAAAGACCCAAAGAATCAAGAAAGGTAAAAGAAGAGGGACTTTTGAAGGCCGTGGAGGAGCCCCCGTGTGCCCAAAAGAAGAAAAGATTTTTTTTTTTTTGTTGGGGGGGGGGGGGGGGGGTGTTGGGGTTGGGGGGGATGGTTCCCTATAAGAAAAGGTGCCTGGCCCCCAAATTCCTCAGCCAGCAAAGAGCTTAGAGCAGCCTGGTCTACAAAAACCAGCAACATTATGATGTGGACATATGGAATTCGACAACAATAGTCATACAGAGCCTAAACACAACAAGAACAGACACGGAAGTTTGACAGAACTAGACAAAACTATTCAAAGAGTTCCCGGTTTGGTACTCATGAAAGCATAGTGAACATTCCAGCCACTTGTACTTCCATTCTTATGTCGATAAAGCAATACTCCACAAGAAAGGGCCATTCTTGCAATTAGGGCCCAATGCAATATCTTGCGCGCATGAAGGTTGTGGGTTTCTTTTCCGTTGTTTGATTGAGTCAGTGACCATCCAGAAACTCTCCATGATGAGGCTCTCTAAATTTTGCTACAATCTCTAGCAAGAACCTGGAGTCCAGTGACCTTAGGTGGAGCTCTTCTTCCCACAAGGAGCTTTCATTTTCTGACAAACGTCACAATGTTACACAAGTGAACACATCTCGCCTGTAGAAATACGAAGGTGAGGAACATCGGTCTAGTTCTTGGAGCCAGAGGCTCCCGTGCTCTATCCTCGAGAAGTCCACAACTGATTCTAGCCCTTGCCACATGCTACAATAGCTGCCTTGCGCAATGTGGGCTAGGAAGTCTTGGGCTTTCCACCATTGGACTTCATTTCGGCACTTTGTGTGAGTGCTAGCGTCTGTTCGAAGATCGGTGGTTCAAACATACCCACATCCCATTGGATCTACGTGTCTAAACCATATAGGAACTATCCTAATATTTGCTCATTGTAAAGCCAATTGAGTGACTTTGTTGGCAAACTAGAGGACTGGCTGCACATTCTGGCACAATCCCCTAAACTCGTCCTCAAGCCACTCAAGAGAATGGGGCAGTAGAAACCTCTTCTTGAGGTCACTGACAAGCTAGTCATAGTTGGCAACTCCAAGACGAGGATTGGCCTGGGCCCAATGAGTCCACCGAGAAATGGCCTCACCCTCAATGTAGCAACTTGCTAACACTACTTTACCCACATCCGACTTTCTATCCGTAGAAAAATAAGCTTCAAACTGATGAATCCAAGAATATAAAGCAGTGGCATCAATGCTCTCAGTGGGGACCAGATGCAAGCGATGTTTCAAAATTTTATGCATCTCATGAAGCAAGAGGGAAATCAATTGCTTGAGCAAAAAGCCATGATCCAGACCCTGGAGAAGCGATTAAATCTTCCAGCCTCTTCTTCTCCCATTTCTCCTAACCCCTCTTACAAATTCTCACCAAGATCCCTTCCCAAATCCCTATCTCAACTAACTCCACAATGTATGTGATAGGATGGTTATGCGAATGAATGTGATGGATATGAATGAATGTGATATGATGTAAATAGAGAAGTACCTCGCGTCGCCGCGCAAGAGGACCAAAGATGACACATGGAACATGGGTGATTCCTTGGAGCTCTCAACGCAAGGGCAGTATCAACGACTTCCTCGCTTGCACCTTCTCAACTCATCTTCACGAGAAGGTGAATTTCAGTAATTATAATGTGCTCCCTGATGCCCTCCCACACTAGAAATGGCAATCCGGTGTTCTCTCTCATCGTCGAAGATCGCCATAGTAGTAGTCAAGGTTCTTCATGACCGCAAATAAACCATCCACTATGTGTGCAGGAGACATTTCTGTTCACTTTTGGAGGCTGAAAACCAACCACCCTTCAAAGGACAGGAGCCACACTGGAATGGGGAGTGCTTCCAACGTCTAAAAACCAACCACAAGTGAAAAAAAAAACTTCCTTTTTTTTCTTGGCTGAATTCTAACGCCACTGTAACATGCAGAAGCTTACTAAAAAGAACTATATTTTGATAAATACTTTCAGCCTCTTTGTTCTTGAAGATGTATAGCACAACATAATGAAGTAAAAGGCCAGAGAGAGAGTCGAGACAAATACACAGGATTGGGTCCCAAATACCCTCTGAAGGGTCCCCACCACGTATGGTGTATTTGCTTTATTTAATGAATAGACTGACACATTGTTGGCTGTAAATAACCACGGCTGAATTGACTTGGATACCTTCACTTGGCTGAGATAGCATTCAGCCCGAAGATGCCCCCTTGATCTACACTTTCCAACTTGCCTTTAGCCCCTTCTTGGCTGTCTCAGCCTTGGCTCTTGCAGAGATGAATGTTGCAAAAGGCTGCTCATCACTTACATAGCCTCTACACATGCTGGTCGGTTATTCTCCCTGTTGTCGGCCAGTTCATGTGTCCACAACATAGTAGAAATTGGCATAAATAGCCACTGGGCAGCCCTTGATAGAATGTGCAGCGGAAGAAGGGAAAGTGGAAACACAGGAGAGAGAGTGAGAGAAAGAGATGGAGAGGAAACACGGGTGAGAACCTGCTCTCAATATCATCACCAAAAGGAATACATGTCCCGAGCAAGAGGGGAGAACCTCGTAAGTGAGGGACTACAGCTAGACAAGCTAGGCAAGCAATGAATGCAGTGAAATATGAGGGAGGCATGCCAGCTATATATACCTCTATATGAAGGCAACCGACTGGAGATAAATACCTACACGACTGGGAAAAATACCCAAGACTCCATAAAATAGGTAAAAATATGGGAAAATATATGTGAGGGGTGACCAGCCCCTCAGACTAACATGGTCAGCCCTAGAGGCTAAAATAGGATACCAAATAGGAAGCCAACAAGTAGGGGATGATGTCTAACAGCCCTTGCTGCTGACCGACAGGGTCCCACGGGCTCACTAGGGTTGGGTCAAGGTCTAGGCTTGGCCTATGGCTAGCCTTCATATCCATGGCCTCCTTGGTGGCTCTTGGACAAACCTTACATGGCTGTCCATGAGATAGCCTTCTATAAAGGCTATCTCCTGACCTAGACTGGTGGCCGTGCATCTATCTCGAAGCCTAACAAATGCCCAGTACACCTCTACATCATTCCAGAGGATTACACACACATACATTGACTTTATGTGCAAGACATGCAGTGACTTTATGTGCACAACACCATGACCCTCAGTAATGGATCCCTAGCTCACAAAGGGCCAATTACCACTCCTAAGACTTGCACCTGCTGTCCAGACATTGCCAAGTGGCAGCCAACTGCAGGATGCATGTGACACCACCACTGTCACTAGCATCCATTTCCATCATGATGTAGTGACCACATCTACGAAGATCACCTCTCTTCCCATATTTCAGCCCTGGATTGATCCCTTCCCCTGTTCTCAAGCCATGTATCTCACCCAGGGATCTAGTCATACTAGATGACCCCGAGGATAACTCGGAAGCTTGGCGCATTTATAAGGAAAAAAGAAACCCTACACCTAGTACAAACCAAGCCTTTAGGAAGCTTATGCACAACAATTGTATGATGTGCCAAACCAGTCTATACCACATATAGACAACCCTCGGCCTACATCATCTTACCTCTTCGATTCTCTCAATGTCACTAGGGCTCTTAAAAAGCTACATAATGGGGAGCAAAAGATGTAACTATTTGGCCCTCCTAGCTCTATTTCACATAATGAAATCCATGCCCGGACACCAAACAGGTGGAAGAAGACAATGGGGACAGGGTCCATAAGGATTGATTAAGAAAAAGCACCATTCTTGGTCAAAAAGTAGAAAAAAGCAAAAAGTCAAACAGGGTTGACCACGAGCCAAGGGCGCCATTGGAAAGAGGAGACTAAGCCAGACTAAAAAGCTAAAAGCTGCTTTCTCAAAAAGCAACTCTAGGGCCAAAAAGCAAGGCCCTAAAGTTGTAAAAGCACAAATCAAGAACTTTGACTATAATTAATAATATTTAATAAAAAGATAAAAGCAAAGCAAAAGCATTACTTTTTGGCAAAAAGCAAGGCTTTCCCAAGTATAAAAGAAGCATGAGTCTCTCTTGAGTATCAAGTTGAAGAAGAACCTCTTCATCGCATTGCCATCTTCGTTCAAGCATGGAGATTATCTTCTTCATCATCTATGAACCAAATCATGGAGTTTTTCATCGCTACCCGCTGATTTTAGAGTGCCTCCAGTGACTGTAGTGCCATGTCACCATCTTTTCATGCGACTGTACGGATCCATTCAGCTGTATATGGACTGAAATTTTCAAAAACCCTAAAAATCCCAAAAACCCTAAAAAACTGCTTTTTGGAGGTTTTATCGCCCGAAAACCATTAAAAACAGCTTTTATATCAGTTTTCTTGCCAAAAAGAGCTTCTCTAGGGTTTTCATCATCGACAAGGCTATAGGAATTGTGGAGATTATTCATGGGATGAGCGAGTGGATTTAGAGCTTGGACATGGAGCTTGGGCATAGAGCTTGGACATGGAAGCTTGAACTTGAGCATAGACATGAAGAACTTGGACATACATTGGACTTGGGATCCATTCGATCTGGATATTGGATCTGGTACTAGCCTGGTGAGAGATACTTGTGGGTCATCCCCGTGGTGTGCTCGACATCAAAGATCTAGTGCGTCGACATCGACATCAACTTGGATATCCTACATCGGTATATTTGTTTGTTTTGTATTCATTGATTGTATTGATCCTGGCCAGCGTGCCCGTGGATTGTTCCTGGGTAAATTCCTGATAGGGGGCGGGGCCTGTTCCCCGCTCAATGCGGTGTACTATGCAAGATCCCTATTCTCGTTTCTCTCCCCTCTCTCTCTTTATATTTTTATCTCTTGGACACGTGGTTGAGTCTGTCATCACTGCATGCCCCGCTAGGCTTACAAAAGATCATGAGGATCTACATGCATAACACCTTTGCCCATGAGTGTGAAGGCTTACCACCCTCTTCAACCACCAACACCATTGTCCCCATCCACAAAGTAGGAACCCAATAACTATCATGATTGACCACACAACAGCCAAGATCTATGGAGCAGCACTAGAGGACATGATGAGCTTTATGGTAAAGAGAATGGGAAACACAACATTAGGTCAGGCATGCTTCAAGAGAAACTTCTCAACGTTGGACTATATCTTTACTTTAATGTTTACGTGCTATCATAGAGAAGGCAAGGTCATGGAATAGACATATGTATTGCTACTTATGTAACTATTTGGCCCTCCTAGCTCTATTCCACATGATGAAACCCATGACTGGATACCAAACAGGTGGAAGAAGACATAGGGACAGGGTCCATAAGGTTTGATTAAGAAAAAGCACCATTCTTGGTCAAAAAAGCATGAAAGCAAAAAGCCAAACAAGGTTGACAGCGAGCCAAGAGCCCCATTGGAAAGAGGAAACTAAGCTGGATCAAAAACCTAAAAGCTGCTTTTTCAAAAGGCAACTCCAAGGCCAAAAAGCAAGGCCCTGAAGCTAGAAAAGAAAAACAAGAACTTTTGACTAAAGTTGAGTAATATTTTACTATTAAAAAGACCAAAAGCAAAGTAAAAGGCAAAGCATAAGCATCGCTTTTTGGCAAAAAGCAAGGCTTCCCTAAGTATAAAAGAAGCATGAGCCTCTCTTGAGCATCAAGTTGAAGAAGAATCTCTTCATCGCGTTGCCATCTTCGTTGAAACATGAAGAGCATCTTCTTCATCATCATCTATGAACTAAATCATGGAGTTTTTCATCGCTGCCCATTGATTTCAGAGCGCCTCCATCAACTGCAGTGCCACATCAAAACCCTAAAACTACTCCAAAAACCCTAAAAATTGCTTTTTGGAGGTTTTTATCACCCGAAAACCATTAAAACAAGTTTTATATCAATTTTCTTGTGAGAAAGAGCTTTTCCATGGTTTTCTTCATGGACAAGGCTATAGGAGTTGTGGAGATTACTCATGGGATGAGCGAGCGTTTCTTGGATTTGGACATGGAACTTGGACATAGCTTAGACATGGAGAACTTGGACATATAGCTTGGGTGAACATACACCTTGGACATGGAAAACTTGGGCATAGAGCTTGGACATGGAACATAGAGCTTAGACAAGGAGGATAGACATGGAGAACTTGGATTTGGACTTGGACTTGTATCTGCATTTAGATTTGGACTTGGATCTAGACTTTGGATATTAGATCTAGTACTAGCCCAGTGAGAGATACTTGTGGGTCATTCCCGTGGTGTGCTCGGCATCAAAGAGACATCGACCTTGACTTGGATATCCTACATCGGCATATTTGTTTGTTTTGTATTCATTGATTGTATTGGTCTTGGCCATCGTGTCCGTGGATTGTTCCTAAATAAATTCCTAAAAGGGAGCGGGGCCTGTTCCCCGCTCAGTGTGGTGTACTGTGCAAGATCCCTATTCCCTTCTCTCTCTCCCCTCTCTCTATATCTTTATCTCTTGGACACATGGTAGAATCTGTCACGGCACGTCCCACTGGGCTTACAGTGGTATCAAAGCAGGATTTCTCTTGAAGAAACTTTCTTGGGGTGACACAGCCATGTCGAGAGAAGAGGGAAACCAAGGGTCTAAAGATCCACGTTTTCAGGATAAGAACCACGGTCATTGATCCATTACTCATGAGACCGCAGCCATGTCATCAGAAGAGTACCATAACTTTCGGCAGTTCAAACAATTTCTCAAAGACGAAGAATTCCTTGCTTGGAGAACCAAGAGGGAACGGGACCAAAGAAGGGCTCGAATGTTTGAAGATTTCACCAAGGATCGAGCCGCTGAAGCCGAAGGAGTTGAAGATGCTCAAGCTTATCTTCGTGCTAAAGGAGTCACCATCGTAGAAGGATCTAGAGCTACTTGGTCTATTTCTCGTGTAGAAGACAAGGAGGCCATTCCTAGGTCTGCTATCTCAGATGCCGCTTCTTCAGGACAGGTAAGGGAAAGAAGGGACACTTGGCTGCAAATTGTCCTGACAAGCCAAAGCAAGAAACCAGAGAGATCAGAAGATCATTAGATTGACATCATGCCAGCAAGCTCAACAAGAGAAGATTATGAAGCAAGTGACCGAGCTATTGAGAAAGAGTTTGATTAGACCTAGCTCATTATCTTTTTGCTCCCCAGTCTTATTAGTTCAGAAAAAGGATGGTCCTTGGCGTATGTGTATTGGCTCTTAACAAGATTACTATGAAGAACAGGTTGCCGATTCCTAGGATTGACGATATCCTGGATAGATTGGATGGAGTCACTATCTTTAGCAGGATTGTCTTAAAGAGTAGTTACCATCAAGTCAAGATTATTCCAGAGGACATTCACAAGACCGCATTCAGGATTACTTTTAGACTCTATGAGTATTTGGTGATGCCTTTTGGTCTTACCAATGCTCTGGCGAGGCTACTATGGAATGGCCAGAGTCGACTACTGTGCATGCAGTTCGAAGTTTCCTTGGCTTATGCTCTTACTATAGGAAGTTCATCAAGTGGTTTGCCTTGGTAACAAGACCACTACATGATTTGACAAAGAAAGTCGTGGGATTTCGGTGGGCCAAAGCTGCAAAAGAATCTTTTGAAGCATTAAAGTTTTATGCTAGCAAAGGACCAATGTTGATTATTCTAGATTTATCAAAGCCTTTTATGGTAGAGTGTGATGCCTTAGGAGATTGCATTGGAGAAGTCTTGAACCAAGAAGGCCATGCTATGTAGTATGGACTATGAATGTCAAAGACAATAAGGAAGCATATGCATTATCTCGAAGACCCTTGAGCCATGCGGTTTCTTTGGGTTACCATATGGGCTTCACTTTGATAAAGGATCTTTATGCTACCAAAGAGGATTTCAAACATGTGTTGGAAGAGATTGCAAAATAAAGATTTGGTGACTTCTTATGTCATCAAGAAGGGTTTTCTTATGATGCAAACCCAAGATATATACGACACAAGGAATTGAGGCCAAAGTAATAGAAGAGTGCCATGTACAGAGACACCTTGACTACAATTCAAGCTTTGGAGAACTACCTTTTATTGGCCTAGTATGAGAAAGACGTTGAGCTTTATGATTCTAGAATGTTTGGTTTGTCAGAAGATCAAGCTTGAAAGACAAATACCAGTAGGATTATTGCACCCATTGAATGTTCTATGGGGAGAGTATTGCTATGGATTTTATCTTTGGATTGCCAAAGTCAAGGAATGATGGTATATGGACCTTTTCATGTTACCAAGAAGATCAATAGTGTATGCTATCGGTTGGACCGTATAGATCATTGGAGGATATATAATGCCTTCCATGACAGTTTATGGAATCCATGTACAGGGCTACCCTCAAAGAAAAAGAAAGAGGAAAGACACAGGTCAAAAAGTTTCTCTTGGACTTCGAGAATTATTCATTATTGGATGCGAAATGGATGCTAGGGAAGTACTTCAAGGACTATCCAGATATACTTCAAGCTTATAAGGAAGTGGTTGGTTCAGATATATTTGAAGTACAGATATATCAACGTCTTGCGATCAAGACATATTCAAGAGGGAGGAATTGTATCCCTAGCCCTCTTCATTGTATATATATTGGACTAGTGTCACCAATTGGCCGACCATTTGGTCCATCTCCAGTTTTTGCGTCTCGTTCACTTGAGGCCAGGCCGGTGTCTCATGTGAAGAGACCAGTATTTTGCTGACATGGACGGGAGCCAGACTGGTGCCACCCGTGTGTTAGCAGGATGGTGTCGTATGGACGGGAGCCAGACTGGTGCCACCCGTGTATGACCTGGACTGTGTTCGACCCATGGGATTGTCACGCCATGGAAGAGCCAGTATTCGTGCCGTGTCTTGCCTATGGAACTGTCACACCATAGGGAGGCTCGTGCCTGGAACTGTGTCTTACCTATGGGACTGTCACTCCATAGGAAGACCAGGTTTTTATGTTTTACGTCGTGCCATTTTGTGCCGACAGATATTTTGTACTTGTTCCATGAACGGGAGATATGTCCATGATACTATTTGCACATGCACTCATGTTTTGCACGTTTGAAACTGTTTTCGCATGACATGTATTTTTGTGTTTGCCTGCTTGACGTGTCACTTACTGAGCGGGGACGCCTGCCAGTGAGTCGTGAAGTCTGTTCTGTATTCTGACGAGTTTTAGTGCATGTGAACAGGTGGTAAGTATATGATACATGTTATTTTAATATTTCATATTCTAACCTTTTATTTCATAAGATCACTTGTTCACACTCACTTAAAAAGTGGGCACCCACTTAGGGGCCAAGGTGGGGAGCCCCACTTAAGTGTGTGTGGGAGTGGGCATGGTCACCTACCACATCCCTTTGGAACTGGCCACCCACATGCAAACGTGGGGGGGCCAGCCAAATCAAAGTGTTAACTCCACCTTAATTTTTATTAAAAAAAAGGGCTTTCACCTTCAGCGTAGAACAACCCGGCGATTCGCTTCCACCATCTTCGTGGAGATCAACTGCTCGCGACCATCTCTCTTGCGCATGTTTCTCTCTCAGGCGACTGCTCTCCCTGCGCTACAGGCTGTACAAACTGCAGCCAGATGTTTCCTGTCCGTACAGGCTGTGCTGCAGCTCTAACCAGCAAGCCACGTTGAATCCTCAGCAGGCTACCTTCTCGTCGCCAGATAACACTGCAGGCGGCTGTGTGTTCCTTTTTTTTCATACAGACAGTACAGTCTGCTGTACCTTCAGCAGGCGGCTAACCACTTCAACTAGCTGCGCTGGGCAAGCAGCTGCCACCTCCGGAAGGTTCACAGGCGGCTGGTACTACTACGAACAGACGACGCTGCCCTTGCAGACGCCTGTGTACTCTACTGCGCCTGTCTTTCAGCACGGCCACCCACCATCTACTGACGGCTGCCCATTCAAATCAGCCGGCTCCTCCACGCTGCAGCCAGGCAACTCCTCCCTTGCAAGTGGGTGCTTCTTCTCTCACAACAGGCAGCTGTGCTCTTTGCTGTTGTACTTGTCTTCGTGGCTGCGCTAAGTTCTCTACGAGGGGCTGTGCCATCCCAACAAGGTGGCTGCTTCTTCAACAAGGTGTTATCTCTCCTAAGGTTGCCTTTTTATTTCTTACTTTGAAAGAGGTTGCACGTCTTCTCCACTGGCGACTACAAGAGGACTTCACATCTCCTGGGTGGTTACACCTTCTACACAAATACCACGGGTATTGGTCCTCTATCTGCCATCCACAAGTAAGTGAATTTCAGATTTAAGTAAAGTATTTTGTGTTAAATCTGATAAGGGATTCCCGACTCCCTATACGGCCAACACCCGTTCGGTGCCGGGTAGTCCAAGCTCTATTGGAGAACCTCAGTCCAAAGGTGCTGAGATCGGGAGAGCCAGGCGTTAGTACGAGAGCGCCTGTTTGTGCGTGGTCTCGGAACACTAGTGAGGCGCTCTCCGCGGAATCCAGTGAAAGCACAGGACCGTAGAGACTGGACCACGCTAGTGGTCGTTCTGCTTCGAGCGTCTACTTCGAACGTCGACTTCGAGCCTATTTGTTTGGTACTGTTTTCATATGTACATGGACGTCATCTGGTTCTTGGAACCCATGGAGCATTGTATTTGTTAAATACTCCCAATAAATATATCATATATTGAGGGGGGGGTCGGCCCGTTCCGGCCCCAGTGCTGGTGTCCATCTTTCCATTTCATTTTCATTTCAATTTCAAGTTGTATTAAGTTGTCCATTTCAAATTGTGGTTTTAAAGTTGTGCTATTAAGCGTGTGGGTGTCCAACGGAGTCTTCCCACTTGACGGGATCGGTTTCATTGGTATCAGAGCACGGTTGTTTCCCTCTTTCTAGTGGGGAAACGAACTTGTGTACTGGACATTCCACTTTTAGCACACTTTAAACACAATGGACAGCCAAGGCAACCCTTTGGAAGTGCCAAATTCGAGGGGTCCATCTAGTGCCTCTCGTGGGTCTGATGCCCTGCGAGGAAGACACAAGCCCCTTGAAAGGGTTAATGATAGTGAATCAAAGGGTCAACTGTCTCCAGGAAAGATAGTTATGCTTGAACAAGAGCCTGATGCTATGAGGGCTGAAATGGAACATATGAGAAAACTTTTGCAGGCACAAGAGCAAGAGTTAAAGTTTTTGCATGAAGATCCCCATGTGCAAAGTGCTATTGAAGCCAGGAAGGCTGATGCAATGGTAGATGTAACTTTTGAGTCCATGGCACGGGAAGTGGGCAAGAAGCCGAGGGAGTTAGCATTTGCCTACCTCCTCCGCAAAGGTGATATCAAAGAGGGGGATGACGGAGAGCTGAAATTCAGAAATCCACCTCGTTTGAAGCATGGAGACCCCGCATCTCAAAGGCTGAAATCTTTAATGCAAAAGGAAGAGGTGACAGTCACCTCTCGACATGCATCTTCTCCACAAGGCACTAAGCCTGACAGATATATGTATGCCAGTGCTCATGGAGGGCATGAAAGTCACATGCATGCAAGACATGTATCTCATGATGACAGGTCTGCTTCTAGAAAAATTTTGCCTTCTGAGTTGTCTCATGGCGAGACAATGTCTTATGCAGGTAAGTCACATTCATTTGAGTTTCAAGTTCGTGGAGCACATGCCACCGTGCCTCATGAAACTTCTATGACGGCCCATGGAGCCCATGCAGATAGGGCTGCCCCGTTGGATAAGGGGAAAAGAAAAAGAGAAGACCGTGAGCCTCATGCCAGGAAGCTCAAGGAATTTAAAGCACGTGACAAATCTGTCAAGTTTGATGTCTTTCATGGTGAACATGATGCTTCTAAAGTGTTAGCATTTGTGGCACAATTCGACATTGCTTTTAGCGATGAGGACTTTACAAAAAAAGTCTAAAGTATGCCATGCTAGCATGTTTTTGAAAGGGACTGCTGCTCATTGGTGGATCACTGAAAAGATCACCAAGGATCCCATTTCCACTTGGAAGGAATTTAAAGACAGATTCTATGCTCAGTTTTTGCCACCAAATGTGGAGCAAACTCTCACTCAAAAGTGGGACAGGCTGGAACAAAGAGATAATGAAAGCGTGCAACAGTATGTTAACAAATTCTGGAAAGTGTTGCTGGAAGTAACTCCCTTCATGCAAATCACTGAGGATGAAAGAAAAAGGAAGTTTCGCTCTGGACTGCAACCAGCATATCGTTCGGGCATTGAATTGCACCCGAAACATACGTTGCAACAGCTCACAGCTTCTGCTCTTGCTACGGCTCAAGATTAAGCAGGATCAAGGAGGTTCCAAGGGGAAAGACAAGGCTATCCCAAATCTGCAAAAAGGTGGACAGCCACCTAAAAAGAACTTCCGGGACACCTACTAGGGTGGTAAAGCTTATAATAACATATCTAAAGATCAAGGTCCAAGGAAGAACAAATTCGACTTAACCCCGGAGCAAAGAGAGCAATATGCCAAGGATGGAAAATGCTTTTCTTGTGGTAGCAAAGACCACATCTTTCGACAATGCCCAGATCGCAAACCAAAGCACGAGGACAAGCACACCAAAGCTAATGTACATGCAGTTCCTGATGTGCAAGGAAATACAAGTCATGATGCAAAAGAGCGAATGGTTTGCAAGGCTTGGGGGCAAATCAAGGATCAGCCCGCCTTATTCATGTTTGATGACTGTGCAACTGACAACTTCATCTCTATGCAAATGGCAGCTGCATTGGGTATTGAGGTTGAGAACATGGGACCTCAGATTGAAGCCGAAGCTGCATTTATTGGTAAAGAGGTGCAGGTTACCCCATTGATAGGGAAGTTACGCATCCATATCTAGGGCTACCTTGATAATGAACATTTCCTAGTTGCTCCATTGAATGGATGTGATGTATTGTTGGGCAAGTCGTGGCACCATAGGCTTGAGCCCCGCAAAGACTACAAGTCCAATATGATTTCTTTTATGCATAAAGGTCGCATGCATTTTATTGATGCTGACAAAGAAGGGGATTCCATCCCACTTGTATCACACATCCAAATTAATAAAGCAATGAAAAAGAGTCTTTCTGCGTACTTGGTTTTTGTTCGTGATAGCCTTGTACCAAATCATCAAAATGTGGATGCTATGTCTAATGATAGGCTGAATTTTCTTCATGCATTCAACGACTGTTTTGCTGACTCGTTGCCAGGTGAATTACCTCCCCAAAGGCCCGAAGATCACCGCATAGATCTTGTGTCAGGTAGTTCTCCACCTAACAAACCCGCATACCGAGTGAGTGCTGCACAACAAGAAGAAATCATGAAGCAGGTAAACGAGCTTTTACAGAAAGGTTTGGTTCAGCCCAGTTCCTCACCTTATTGCTCTCCTGTGCTTCTTGTTCAAAAGAAGGACGGATCATTCCGTATGTGTGTGGACTATAGAGCTTTAAACAAGCTTACCATCAAGAACAGATTCCCAATTCCACGTATTGATGATATTTTGGATAAGCTTGATGGTTCGGCTTGCTTTAGCAGACTTGATTTGAAGAGTGGTTATCACCAGATACGAGTGGTGCCACAAGATGTCCATAAAACTGCTTTCAGGACAGCCTTCGGATTATATGAATTTTTGGTAATGCCTTTTGGTCTCACCAATGCTCCTGCTACATTTAATCAAATGATGGATAGGATATTCCGACCCCATCGCAAGTTCACAGGAGTCTTCTTTGATGATATCTTGGTTTTCTCCAAGAATGAGCAGGAACACAGAACTCATTTGGTCACAGTGTTCGAAGAGTTGCGGAAGCATAAACTTTTCATCAATGCCAAGAAAAGTGAGTTTTTCCTTTCAGAGATTCATTATCTGGGACACATTGTATCCAATAATGGAGTTACAATGGATCCTGCAAAAATAGAAACCATTCGCAATTGGCCCGAATTGCAAAACGTACATCAAGTACGTAGTTTTCTGGGATTATGTTCGTATTACAGGCGTTTCATAAGGCATTTTGCTATGATTGCCACTCCTCTACATGATCTCACGAAGAAGAAAACTGCTTTCAAATGGACTTCAAAGGAACAGGATGCTTTCTTGCAGCTCAAGCATGCTATCATATGTGGTCCAGTTTTGATTGTTCCTGACTTGCACAAGTCATTCGTGGTTGAATGTGATGCTTGTGGTGATTGTATTGGAGCTGTCCTAAATCAAGAAGAGCATGCAGTTGCATACGAGAGCTGTCGTTTGCATGATGTTGAGCTTCATATGGATATCTATGAGAAAGAGCTCTTGGCTGTAATTCACGCCTTAAAGATTTGGAAACATTACCTTCTTGGGGCTGAATTTGTAGTCAAGACAGATCATCAAAGCTTGAGGTACTTTCTATCTCAAACAAAGCTTTCAGAGAAGCAGATGAGAATGGCAAACTTTCTTTCTATGTTTCATTTTCAGATTGTGCATACTCCAGGTAAGAAAAATGTGGTGGCCGATGCATTATCCAGGAGGCATTATGTTGCTGCAGTCTCAGTGGCCTCTCATGGAGACTTATCTGCTATGCGAGATTTGTATCATTTGGATGCTGATTTTTGCCATATTTGGACTGATTTGATGGCTGGTCATTCACATGCCTCTTATGTTATCAACGAGGGTTATCTTATGAAGGATAATTGCCTATGTGTGGTGAAGGATTTGCGTCCAAAGGTTATGGACGAATGTCACGCTCCACCATATGCTGGTCATAGAGGTATTATGCCCACTACTCGCATGATTCAGAGATATTTCTTTTGGCCAAGCATGCGTAAAGACATTGAGGCTTATGTACGTGCATGTATTACTTGCCAAGGTGAAATTTGATAGGCAAAAACCTCCAAGCTTGCTTCAGCCATTGCCTATTCCCTCGCAACCCTGGGAAAGTATTACTATGGATTTTATTATGGATTTGCCTAGATCCCAGCATGGGAATGATGCTATTTGGACCATTGTGGACAGGTTTAGCAAGCAAGCTCATTTCTTACCCGTCAAGAAAACCATCAAAGCTGATCATATGGTAAAGCTTTTTCTTGCTAATATTTTCAAGCTGATCATATGGTAAAGCTTTTTCTTGCTAATATTTTCCCAGGGTTGCCTATTCCCTCGCAACCCTGGGAAAGTATTACTATGGATTTTATTATGGATTTGCCTAGATCCCAGCATGGGAATGATGCTATTTGGACCATTGTGGACAGGTTTAGCAAGCAAGCTCATTTCTTACCCGTCAAGAAAACCATCAAAGCTGATCATATGGTAAAGCTTTTTCTTGCTAATATTTTCAAGCATCATGGTATGCCTAAATCCATTGTTGGGGATAGAGATCCCAGGACTACAAGCCTCTTTTGGAGGGCTTTATTTGATAATATGGGTACTAAACTTGAGTTTTCATCAGCTTATCATCCCCAAACGGATGGCCAAAGTGAAGCTGCAAATTCAGCCGTGTTGGATTTGTTGAAATGTTACGTGGCAGATCAAAAGACTGCATGGGAGAAGTATCTTCCACTTGTTGAGTTTGCCTACAACAATACAATCCATGCCTCCACGGGAAAAGCTCCCTTTGAGATTATTTATGGCAGAGTGGTCTTGCCACCCATCCTTCGTACAAAGGATGAGATTTTTGCAACTGATAAATATGTTCGTGACTTGGATGTTGCCTTTGGTCAGGTGCGGACAGCCATTGCAAGGTCTCAGAATAAGCATAAAATGGCTGCTGGACAAGCACAGAAGGGACATGGAAGTCAAAGAAGGTGATTGGGTTTTGCTGAAATTTGAGAAGGCTAGGCTTCGGAAGAGGCCAGGACGAGAAGGATCATATCCTAAGCTTTCTCCTCGTTATTATGGACCCTTCAAGGTGATTCAGAAGATCAATGAAGTGTCCTACAAGCTTGCTTTACCTAGTCACTGGAAGATTCACAATGCTTTTCATGTGAGTCTATTTCAGAAATATGTGGGGCCAGATCCTGATGAGCCTGTCTCACAGAAGATCCGCCAGAGATTAAAGAGCTTGAGGAGATCCTCCAGCCAGAACAAATTGTTTTTCACAAGGAGAGAAAGCTACCTGCAGGAAAGCTTTCCAGGAGATACCTTGTGAAGTTTAAGAATTATTTGCCTATTGATGCCAAGTGGGTAAATGAGGATTATTTTATTGATTACCCGCAGTTGTTGCAAGCATATCTTGAGGCTTTTCAGTTGAGGACAACTCTTTAGAAGCCCGGGGGGATGTCACCAATTGGCCGACCATTTGGTCCATCTCCAGTTTTTGCGTCTCGCTCACTTGAGGCCAGGCCGGTGTCTCATGTGAAGAGACCAGTATTTTGTTGACATGGACGGGAGCCAGACTGGTGCCACCCGTGTGTTAGCAGGATGGTGTCGTATGGACGGGAGCCAGACTGGTGCCACCCGTGTATGACCTGGACTGTGTTCGACCCATGGGATTGTCACGCCATGGAAGAGCCAGTATTCGTGCCATGTCTTGCCTATGGGACCTGTCACACCATAGGGAGGCTCGTGCCTGGAACTGTGTCTTACCTATGGGACTGTCACTCCATAGGAAGACCAAGTTTTTATGTTTTACGTCGTGCCATTTTGTGCCGACAGATATTTTGTACTTGTTCCATGAACGGGAGATATGTCCATGATACTATTTGCACATGCACTCATGTTCTGCATGTTTAAAACTGTTTTCGCATGACATGTATTTTTGTGTTTGCCTGCTTGACATGTCACTTACTGAGCGGGGATGCCTGCCAGTGACTTGTAAAGTCTGTTCTATATTCTGACGAGTTTTAGTGCATGTGAACAGGTGGTAAGTATATGGTACATGTTATTTTAATATTTCATATTCTAACCTTTTATTTTATAAGGTCACTTGTTCACACTCACTTAAAAAGTGGGCACCCCCTTTGGGCACCCACTTAGGGGCCAAGGTGGGGAGCCCCACTTAAGTGTGTGTGGGAGTGGGCATGGTCACCTACCACATCCCTTTGGAACTGGCCACCCACATGCAAACGTGGGGAGGCCAGCCAAATCAAAGTGTTAACTCTACCTTAATTTTTATTAAAAAAAAGGGCTTTCACCTTCAGCGTAGAACAACCCGGCGATTCGCTTCCACCATCTTCGTGGAGATCAACGGCTGGCGACCATCTCTCTTGCGCATGTTTCTCTCTCAGGCGACTGCTCTCCCTGCGCTACAGGCTGTACAAACTGCAGCCAGATGTTTCCTGTCCGTACAGGCTGTGCTGCAGCTCTGACCAACAAGCCACGTTGAATCCTCAGCAGGCTGCCTTCTCGTCGCCAGATAACACTGCAAGGGGCTGTGTGTTCCTTTTTTTTCATACAGACAGTCCAGTCTGCTGTACCTTCAGAAGGCGACTAACCACTTCAACCACCTGCGCTAGGCAAGCAGCTGCCACCTCCGGAAGGTTCACAGGCGGCTGGTACTACTACGACCAAACGGCACTGCCCTTGCAGACGCCTGTGTACTCTACTACGCCTGTCTTTCACCACGGCCGCCCACCATCTACTGACGGTGTCAGGCAAAATTCTGTAAAGGTGTTTTGAGTCCATGTACATATAGGATGCATGGTATGCAATAAAACTTTGCCCTGAATGCCCTGGCAAATGTACAGACTGAATGGCTTGCAGTGAGTTAGTACATGCATTTTTCTTTGGAGCAGGTGCTTGAGACCTGAAGTTTTTATTGTATGAGCTTTCTAATTGCCAAGAGGGTGTCTTGGATGTGTACAAACAAGAGGTGGAAGAGCATGAGGATGTCAATGATTGGGGCTTTGATGAGCCTCTGGTGGAGATAGATGTACATATGCTGGTTTACGTGGAGAGAGCCCAATCCAGACTGTAAATACTGAAATCTACAAGGGATGCCAACTAAATATAATTTGTTCTTTGTGCTTGAGTTTGGATGTACTGAGCAGATTTTTGGAATGGCCGTATGTCTCCACATCGCAAGGGGTTTGGGCATAATAGGCATGGTGGTGAGACGTCGTATATGTATGGATTCCAAGGTTACAAAAGATTTTAATAGAGGCCTAGATAGGCACTGCAGTGTGGCATGGGAACCACCTTCTATAAATATATATATATATATATAAAACACCACCAAGTGGCAAGTAACAAAGGAGCCAGCTGGCCGCTTGCTTCGTCCGCCAGCGCAACCTTCAAGAAGGTTGGCGAAGAGAGCTTACGGGTGTGGCCGCCTGGAGACGAAGGAGACTTCTGGGACTAGCGAGCGGAGCCTACAAAAGAAGCGGGTGTGTTTCCTTTGTGTGCGTGCAGAGCTAACGGAGAGAGAAGCTGCTGCTACGACGCTTGCTTGGGTTGGCAGTCGGGTTGTTGAGAAGATGGTCGCCTACGAGGGCTGTGGGCTGGCGACAGAGAAAGAGGTGGGCTGGTAGCGAAGGAGAGAAACTACAGGCGCACCGACTGTGGGCGACTGGGAGACGTCGGGCACTGGAGGCGGCGATTAGGGGAGGCAAAGTGGCAAGTAGGGCTGGTGACTGTGGAGAGAGATGCAGCGCAGAGCTGGCTAGCGGCTAGCAAAGGATTGTGAGGCTGGATTTTTTTGCAGTGGCTGGACAACTGGAGACAGCAACCGCTAGGGGAATCGCCTCAGAGGTGTAGCGACAACCAGTGGGCGCTAAAAGAGAAGGTGGTTGGCGATAGTAATCATCAGGCTCTTTGGCTTTGGAGGGCGCTCGCTACTAGCAACAGAGGGAGAGTTCGCCTGTGATGGGCTGGAGACACTGGTAGAAGTTGGCCACTTTTAGTAGCGGGAGTTAGAAGTGTGGCTTTTGTTTTTGCTCTTGTAATCGGCAGCTGCAGGATTACCACAGAGAGCTGCAGGATTACCACAGAGAGGGAGGTGGCAGTGGTGTGAGAGTGACCGCCTTTGGGATGCAAAAGGAGAGCCATGGGCAGATGAAGGGAGTGAAGGAAGGGAGTAGAGCCAGCTGATTTGTGAAAGAGGGATCTTCTTTTTTGCATTATTTGTGGATAAGTGTGCGGCCTTTGATTATCTTGTGAAATACAGAGTTTTGAGGAATCTCTGTGTGGTGTTTTGTGTTGGTTGTTGGTGCCCCCTTTTTGTAATTGTTGTATCAAAGTCTGCGAGGTGAAGGGGTATAGAGGTCTGGTCTTTCTTTTTGTTTTCACCTCACATGCTTTCTGGTGCCCCCACTGAGGATAGCTCAGGTTTTTTTTCTCAGTTTACAAGGGGTGTATGCCCTAGGAGTTGAGGGTTTCAAGGAAGGTGTTTTTCTTGGGATTTGAGGTGAGTTTGGGGATTAAAATGATGTCGTATCCAGAGTTTTTTGGTGGTCCTAATGAAGATGTAGCAGAGTTCCTTGAAAGAATGGAGGTTGCGTGCATAAGCAACCACATCAATGAGTCGGTACAGGTGTTGCGGCTACTGAGCATCTGCTTGAAAGGGGATGCAAGGACCTGGTACAGAACATATGAGGAGTCATTGAGGGTTGCTGTTCCACGTATCGATATGACTGAGAATGGATTAAAGACAGCACTTAGCAACAGGTTTAAGAAGGTAGAAGACCCCGATAAGGTTTGGCATGAGGTGCAAGCTCTGATACAGGGTGAGTTGGAATCAATTGATGATTATGTGAAGAAATTCTCTTTGCTGTGGGAGACTTTATGCAGGGCTTTAGGGGAAGACCAGGTACCTCCTGACATGATGAAGAAAAACAAGTTTGTAGCCGGGCTTAAGAGGAGTATTCGCTGGAAGGTGGAATTAAAGAAGCCCAGGTCTTATGAGGATGCGGTGGAGATTGCCAAATCAAAGGATTGGAAGTTGCAACGGATGAATCAGCTGGGGATGATTCCAGTTGTAGCACAGCCGGAGATTCGTAGAGTGGAGGCTACACCTATGAATGCAGTGATTGAGAGGATGAAACCCGTTGAAGCCCAGGCTATGCAGATGGTACCACAAGTTAGTCAAGGAGTACCTATGGTTCCTGTGGGTTTTGATGAGGGATTGCGACAAGATATGAAACAGATGGTTGATCTTATGAAGAATTTGAGCTTAAGTTTAATGGGAAGTACAGGTGGTGGACGTGGTAGAGGTAGAGGCAATAATCAAGAAGGGGGAGATGGACAAGCAGGGTATGGACGTGGTCGTGGTAGGGGCCGTCGTTTCATCCCTACATGCTGGAATTGTGATGAGCTTGGACATCTAAGTACAGATTGTGATAAGCCTCAGCGGATGGGTGGTGATATGTACCCACTACCTTCACAGTTACCTGACAGGTCAAACGACTATGGTATTGATATCAGGGATCAAGCAGGTCCCAGTGGAATCACAGCAGAGGAGAAGGGGAAAGCAAAGGTCGTGAATGTTGTCACTCTGGAGAATGTTCAAGCAAAAGAAGAAGGGGATGTGATGCCCGTTGGGAAGCGCACAACGGATGAAAGAGAAGGAAAGGAGGTGGCTGGACCCAGCCGTAAGAAGGGGAAGCAACAGGAAGGAGAAGATGTGAAAGCCAAAAGGAAACAGAAGCCTCGTAGAAGGTTCTAGGTGTCATACTTCCCACTAGGGGATGGGCAAACCAGCTATAACCTGAAATCTGATATGGTGAATAGGAAGGCCAACATCACCTTTGGGCAGTTGGTGGAGATGGTGCCAAAATTGAGGAGGCAATGGAAGGGACTTGTGAATCCAATGGAAAAGGAGTCAGAGAAGAGGTCAGTCAAAGTACTATCTTTAGAAGAGCTTCCAGATATTTGCCCTATTGTGGAGGTGTGGAGTAAAGGTAGGAACCTTGGTCAGGCCTATATTGATGGAGGAGCTCAAATCTGTGTGATTACTCAATCATGTGTGGAGCAGTCAGGCTTGAGGGTGTCTGGGGTTTCTGGTTTTCGAATCAGGATGGCTAATCATCAAAAGGTAAAATGTCTTGGTATGGTAAAGGAGCTGGAAATTAAAGCTTTTAATGTCAAAGCTACTGTAGATTTTCATGTGATGCCTGCGGGTCTTGGTGCTTTTCCAATTATTCTTGGACGACCCTGGTTACGAGTGGTGGGTGCAGTACAAGACTGGAGGTATGGGACCATTTCTTTGCATAATAAGCGGGATAATAAAAAATCTTTTGAGATGCATAGTAGGAGATCTTTGAATGATGTGTGGGAGAGGCCACAGGATTCGAGTGAAGAGGAAACTACCACCAGTACTTCTGAATCGTAGATGGATTCATCGACTACTGCTTCTAGTGAAGAAGAGGCAGATGTGGCTTTCCTAGTATTAGAGCAACAAGGTAATGAAGATAAAGAAGTGCATGAAGTGAGTACTGAGGGAGAAGATACTTTAGGGTCGTATGAAGTGATCGAGGAATTACTGCAGCCAAAGATAGAAGTGAAGAAGAAGCAGGAGCTCATTGAAGGAATGCTGAGTCCGGGTCTCTCGAGTGGAGAAAAGGTTAGGTATGTTAATATGCTGTCTCATTTTCCAGAATTGTTCATCACCTCTTATAAGGAGATTCAAGGATTTAAAGGGCCAGATTTGAGGATTGAATTGAAAGAAGGTGTAAAAACAGTTAGGCAGAAGCTTCGCAGGATGGGACGAGAACAAATGCAGGCCCTGAGAGAGGAAGTTGATAAGTTGTTGAGTGCAGGTTTCATTACACAAGTGGACACAGCTGAGTGGGTAAGTCCTACAGTGGTGAGTCCAAAGAAAGATGGCAGGTGGCGTATATGTGTGGATTTTAAGCCCTTGAATGCTGCTACAAAAAAGGATCCTTACCCCCTACCTTTTTTGGATGAGATCTTGGATACTGTAGCTGGTTATGAAAGGTACAGTGTTTGTGATGGGTTTTCAGGCTATTTTCAGTTAAAGATTGTAGAAGAAGATCAGCGCAAGACGACTTTCATTACACCTTGGGGGTGTTTCTGCTACAAAGTCCTTCCCTTTGGATTGACGAATGGGCCAGCCTACTATCAGAAAAGGGCAAATTGGGTATTATCTCCTTTTTTGGGCAAGTTTGTCAAAGATTTTATTGATGATTTTTGTATATACAGCTCCAGGCAAGAGCATTGTGATAGGCTGGCTACAGTTTTTCAGCGTTATGATGAGTGTGGTGGTCAATTAAATCCAAAAAAGTGCTTTTTAGCTCAACCGAGGGTGAAGCTCTTGGGCCATGTTGTTTCAGAGAATGGTATTGATCCGGATCCTGATAAGGTCAAGTCTCTTCTTCTTCTTCTTCCTACACCAAAGAATACAAAGCAATTGACTACTTTTGTGCAAAAGGTGAAGTATATGGCTCGATTTATCTCTCTATCTTCACAGTTGTTATATCCTTTGCAGCAAGCAGCAAAGCATGATCCTTTACATTGGTCGGAGGAGTGTGAGGTAGTTTTTCAAAAAGTGAAAGAGGTGTTGGGTGCTATTCCTACAATGCAGGTGCCTAACTGGGATCAGGTATTTTATGTTAACCCTTCAGTAGGTGAAGATGCAATTGGAGCTATGTTGTTACAGAAGGGGAAAGAATCACATTATATACAACCAGTCTACTGTGCTAGAAGGATAAAACTTGCTAGAGAAAGGTTGTTATCAGAGGTGGAACTTGTTATGGTTAGTGTGATGTATGCATGTAGGCGGTTCCGCCACTACTTGTTGCCTCGCCCCTTTGTGTTTTTAACGAGTTACACTTTTTTGCCTCAGTTGATAAATGGCACAAATTTATCTAAGGCTATGATGAAGTGGGTGATTGAGTTGCAGGAGTTTACCTTCTCATTCTTGGTGGAAGAGAGTACCAGGGCTACCTTAGCTGATTTATTGACATATAAGGAGAGTCCTCTTCTTATAAAGGAGGAGACCATCAAGAAGCCAGTTTTGAGGATGCGGTTGAGTTGGTGAATGCACACATATTATATTTTGATGGTTCCTACAGGAAAAGCCATGATGCAGTCTCAGGAGGTTTGGTGCTTTATGATCCACACAGGGTTGCCTTGTTTTTAAGAAGGGTGTTAAAGTGGATGCACATAGCAACAATGAAGCGGAGTATCTGACTTTGGAAGTTGGATTGCAAATATGTTTGAAGCATGGTGTACATAGGATTCGCATTCGAGGTGATGCATTGCTTGTTGTAAAACAGGTGTTGGGAGTTTGGAAGTCAAAGAATGTGTCACTCAAAGAGATGTGTTTCAAGATTAAAGGTTTGTTGAAGGAATTTGAAGCTTGGAGTCTTAAGCATGTGGATCGAGGCCATAATGAGGAGGCTCATGAAGCAACCCAGGGAATGATTAGTGAAGTTTTTGTTCTTAAAGCTCATCCACCATTTTATTGTGGCATGGAGAATTTACAGGATGTTGAGGAGTTTTTGTTAACAGGGATGATTCGTAGTGGTATTGAAAAATCAAAAAAATATGGTTTCATCAGGAAAGCTGCAAGGTATGTAATCGATGGTGATGCCTTGTATTTGAGGGGAATTGACTTGATAATGCGACGGGTACCTTGGAAGGAAGAAATCTACAAAATTCTTAAGGAAAACCATGAAGGAGCATGCGGTGGACATTTTGCCTCGAAGATTACTTTGCATAAAGTATTGCAGGAAGGTTATGTATGGCCAAGTGTACATAAAGATGTTAATCATTGGTGCAGGTCATGCAAACAATGCCAAGCTCATAGTAGACGGATGTTAAGGCCTGAAATGAGGAAGACAATTCTTGCTTATGATGTTTTTGAAAAATGGGGAATTGATGCTGTGGGACCATTGCCTATTACCAGCCGAGGGAAGTGCTACATCTTGACTGCAGTTGATTACCTTTCTAGATGGGCGGAAGCAAAGGCAGTGAAACAAATTACTGCCAAGGAAGTGGCAAAGTTTGTATATCAGGATATTTGTTGTAAGTTTGGTGTGCCATTGGAATTGCTTTCTGATCAGGGTCCAGGTTTCAGGGTAGAGCTTATGGACTATTTGTGTACAAAGATGAAGATCAGTCGCAGTTTTACCACACCTTACTATCCACAGTGTAATGGCTTGAATGAGCGTTTCAATGGTGAATTGATTAAGATTTTATCTAAGGTGACGGAGCGACAAGGCAAGAATTGGGATCTGGAATTGCCTGCTGCCTTATAGGCATACAGGACAGCAATTAAAACTGGTACTAGTTTCACTCCATTTCATCTTGTTTATGGGAAAGAAGCTTTATTGCCTATTGAGGTAGAGATACCAGCTATTAAAATGTTGGAAAAGCTTTTGGAAGAGCCTAAAGATGCCCTTAAAGAGCGGCTATTATATTTACAAGAAGCACAGCTGAACAGGGATAATGCTTTGAAGTATTATGAGGATATGCAGACAAGGACGTTGGAGAAGATCAACAAGAAAATTAAAAGCAAAGGATTTATGAAGGATGACTTGGTATTGCGTTATAATGGCAGGTTGGACAATTCTTTTCATAAGAAGTTTCAAGTTAAGTGGGAGGGACCCTTCTTGGTGATGCAAGGATTTGCAAATGGTACCTATCAATTGGCAGATTTAGATGGGACTTTGCATGCTTCCAGGGTAAATGGATATAGGCTGAAGAAGTATTATGCACGTTTGATGGTGATTGTACAAGATGCAGTGTTAGAAGATGTGATTTCCAATGAAGGGCAGTCTTTGGATATGGATTTAGGTCTTGAAATGCTTTTTACTGCTGATCATGAATGATTCAGCAGGCTGGGGGTTGGGCAAAGTATGTCAGGCAAAATTGTGTAAAGGTGTTTTGAGTCCGTGTACATATAGGATGCATGGTATGCAATAAAACTTTGCCCTGAATGCCCTGGCAAATGTACTGACTGAATGGCTTGCAGTGAGTTAGTACATGCATTTTTCTTTGGAGCAGGTGCTTGAGACTTGAAGTTTTTATTGTATGAGCTTTCTAATCATAGTTGCAAAAAAACGCGTTTCAAACTTTAGGCTACTCGTTTGAAACGTGCAAACGTTTCAAACGTTTGAAACGCGTTTTTTTGCTCCTAGTATTTCGGAATGGGAGTCATGCCTTTGGGAGAGCCACTGCAGTTTTGAGAGAGACTCAGCTTCAGCCAGTCTCTTGGTGGGAGAAATATGGCATCGGTACTCCAGTTCTGGTAAGTGCCCACTGACAAGTTACAACTTACATGTAATAAGTTTGCACTTTGAAGTAACAACTTAGTACTTACAACTTATATAAGTTGTTTCTTCTTATTATTTATAAAGTTTTCTGTTATCTTTTGACAGAAACGCCTTGCATTACGAGTCCTCTCACAGGATTGCAGCTCTGGTCCATGTGAGAGAAACTGGAGCACATGGGCCCTCTTCCATACAAAGAAGAGGAACAAATTGTCCACTGCTCAATTAGAACGGTTGGTGTATTGTCATTGCAACCTCCGTTTAATTGAGCAGCAAGGCAATCCCATTGAGCCGCGCCAAGTGAATGTCGACAAGATCGACATAGAGAAAGTGAAGGACGTACCAGAGATCCCTGCTGAGGAGCGCGACATCTATGCCATGCTATACGAGGAGATGATGGCACCAGCTACTATGACACGATCACGGGCACCGACATCAGCAGATCATGCATCTACGAGTGCTGAGGCTGAGGCTGAGGCTTCATCTTCTTACGACACAGACTCACATTCCTCAGAGGAGGATGATGCTGAGTAGTTACTAGTTACTACTAGTGACTCTTGACTCTTGACACTTGAGTCTAGAGTTGAGAGTCCAGACTCCAGACATTGGAGACCATTTGTTTTTTCAGAGTTTTTGTATTTGGTCTTTCGGTACAGACATCTGTATTTCAGATTTCAGATTTATCATTTGACACTATTCACTAGTGCTTAGTATGTTGCTTAGTATGTTGTAAGTTGTAACTTGTAACTTCAAACTGGTTATGCTATTAATAATTATATGGGTTTTTGCCATCTATGATCTAATTCCTGATTCCTGAAGACTGCCATGTATCATGTATGATGTATCATGATTCATGTTACATGTATGATCATTGTATGATGTAAATTGTAATCATGTATGATGTATTAAGAATCAGGATTCAGTATGAAATTTGAATCATGGATTCATCATTCATGATGTATCATGATTCATGTATATGAAAGTTGAATGTAGATTTTAGCATTAAACTGTACCAAACATAAATTTATGGACACCCCCCTAAAAAAAACCTGGAAAAAACACCTGAAAAAAAATTTGAAAAAAACTTTTAAAAAACTTTTGGAAATTTGTTTGAAACGTTTTTGAAACGTTTCAAACACGTTTCAAAAACGCGTTTCAAAAAACGTGTGGCAACTAGGTTTCTAATTGCCAAGAGGGTGTCTTGGATGTGTACAAACAAGAGGTGGAAGAGCATGAGGATGTCAATGATTGGGGCTTTGATGAGCCTCTGGTGGAGATAGATGTACATATGCTGGTTTACGTGGAGAGAGCCCAATCTAGACTGTAAATACTGAAATCTACAAGGGATGCCAGCTAAATATAATTTGTTCTTTGTGCTTGAGTTTGGATGTACTGAGCAGATTTTTGGAATGGCCGTATGTCTCCACATCGCAAGGGGTTTGGGCATAATAGGCATGGTGATGAGACGTCGTATATGTATGGATTCCGAGGTTACAAAAGATTTTAATAGAGGCCTAGATAGGCACTGCAGTGTGGCATGGGAACCACCTTCTATAAATATATATATATATATATATATAAAACACCACCAAGTGGCAAGTAACAAAGGAGCCAGCTGGCCGCTTGCTTTGGCTGCCAGCTCATCCGCCAGCGCAACCTTCAAGAAGGTTGGTGAAGAGAGCTTACGGGTGTGGCCGCCTGGAGACGAAGGAGACTTCTGGGACCAGCGAGCGGAGCCAACAAAAGAAGCGGGTGTGTTTCCTTTGTGTGCGTGCAGAGCTAACGGAGAGAGAAAAGTAAAATGATGTCTCAATCTCAATAGTCCACCCCCCACCCCCCCCCATAGGGTGGATCCACGCATTACCGTATGTGACTCACGGGGATTCAAATGATCCTTGAGTTTGCCTATTCTTATCGACATGCCACCCCTACCACCCAAAAATGGGGTATTCGGCAGGAGTATTTCCGTAGACGTAACTAAATAGGCGCGGCTACTATTGAAGCTTCTGGTTCGTGGTTCTTCATAAATTATTGTTTCGGAAGAATAGACACTCTTTCTAGAAAGCATGTGAGGTGAAAACAGAAAGAAAGACCAGACCTCTATAGCCCTTCACCTCGCAGACTTCGATACAACAATTACAAAAAGGGGGCACCAACAACCAACACAAAACACCACACAGAGATTCCTCAAAACTCTGTATTTCACAAGATAATCAAAGGCTGCACACTTATCCACAAATAATGCAAAAAAAGAAGATCCCTCTTTCACAAATCAGCTGGCTCTTCTCCCTTTCTTCACTCCCTTCATCTGCCCATGGCTCTCCTTTTGCATCCCAAAGGCGGTCACTCTCACACCACCACCACCTCCCTCTCTGTGGTAATCCTGCAGGATTACCTCTCTGTGGTAATCCTGCAGCTCTCTGTGGTAATCCTGCAGCTCCGATTACAAGAGCAAAAACAAAAGCCACACTTCTAACTCCCGCTACTAAAAGTGGCCAACTTCTACCAGTGTCTCCAGCCCATCACAGGCGAACTCTCCCTCTGTCGCTAGTAGCCAACGCCCTCCAAAGCCAAAGAGCCTGATGATTACTATCGCCAACCACCTTCTCTTTTAGCGCCCACTGGTTGTCGCTACACCTCTGAGGCGATTCCCCTGGCGGTCGCTGTCTCCAGTTGTCCAGCCACTGCAAAAAAATCCAGCCTCACCATCCTTCGCTAGCCGCCAGCCAGCTCTGCGCTGCATCTCTCTCCACAAAGTCACCAGCCCTACCTGCCACTTTGCCTCCCCTAATCGCCGCCTCCAGTGCCCGACGTCTCCCAGTCGCCCACAGTCGGTGCGCCTGCAGTTTCTCTCCTTGGCTACCAACCCACCTCTTTCTCTGTCGCCAGCCCACAGCCCTCGTAGGCGACCATCTTCTCAACAACCCGACTGCCAACCCAAGCAAGCGTCGCTGCAGCAGCTTCTCTCTCCGTTAGCTCTGCACGCACACAAAGGAAACACACCCGCTTCTTTTGTTGGCTCCGCTCGCTGGTCCCAGAAGTCTCCTTCGTCTCCAGGCGGCCACACCCGTAAGCTCTCTTCGCCAACCTTCTTGAAGGTTGCGCTGGCGGACGAGCTGGCAGCCAAAGCAAGCGGCCAGCGGGCTCATTTGTTACTTGCCACTTGGTGGTGTTTTATATATATATATATATTTATAGAAGGTGGTTCCCATGCCACACTGCAGTGCCTATCTAGGCCTCTATTAAAATCTTTTGTAACCTTGGCATCCATACATATACGACGTCTCACCACCATGCCTATTATGCCCAAACCCCTTGCGATGTGGAGACATACGGCCATTCCAAAAATCTGCTCAGTACATCCAAACTCAAGCACAAAGAACAAATTATATTTAGCTGGCATCCCTTGTAGATTTCAGTATTTACAGTCTAGATTGGGCTCTCTCCACGTAAACCAGCATATGTACATCTATCTCCACCAGAGGCTCATCAAAGCCCCAATCATTGACATCCTCATGCTCTTCCACCTCTTGTTTGTACACATCCAAGACACCCTCTTGGCAATTAGAAAGCTCATACAATAAAGACTTCAAATCTCAAGCACCTGCTCCAAAGAAAAATGCATGTACTAGCTCACTGCAAGCCATTCAGTCTGTACATTTGCCAGGGCATTCACGGCAAAGTTTTATTGCATACCATGCATCCTATATGTACACGGACTCAAAACACCTTTACACAATTTTGCCTGACATACTTTGCCCAACCCCCAGCCTACTGAATCATTCATGATCAGCAGTAAAAAGCATTTCAAGACCTAAATCCATATCCAAAGACTGCACTTCATTGGAAATCACATCTTCTAACACTGCATCCTGTACAATCACCATCAAACGTGCATAATACTTCTTCAGCCTATATCCATTTACCCTGGAAGCATGCAAAGTCCCATCTAAATCTGCCAATTGATAGGTACCATTTGCAAATCCTTGCATCACCAAGAAGGGTCCCTCCCACTTAACTTGAAACTTCTTATGAAAAGAATTGTCCAACCTGCCATTATAACGCAATACCAAGTCATTCTTCATAAATCCTTTGCTTTTAATTTTCTTGTTGATCTTCTCCAACGTCCTTGTCTGCATATCCTCATAATGCTTCAAAGCATTATCCCTGTTCAGCTGTGCTTCTTGTAAATATAACAGCCGCTCTTTAAGGGCATCTTTAGGCTCTTCCAAAAGCTTTTCCAACATTTTAATAGCTGGTATCTCCACCTCAATAGGCAATAAAGCTTCTTTCCCATAAACAAGATGAAATGGAGTGAAACCAGTACCAGTTTTAATTGCTGTCCTGTATGCCTATAAGGCAGCAGGCAATTCCAGATCCCAATTCTTGCCTTGTCGCTCCGTCACCTTAGATAAAATCTTAATCAATTCACCATTGAAACGCTCATTCAAGCCATTACACTGTGGATAGTAAGGTGTGGTAAAACTGCGACTGATCTTCATCTTTGTACACAAATAGTCCATAAGCTCTACCCTGAAACCTGGACCCTGATCAGAAAGCAATTCCAATGGCACACCAAACTTACAACAAATATCTTGGTATACAAACTTTGCCACTTCCTTAGCAGTAATTTGTTTCACTGCCTTTGCTTCCGCCCATCTAGAAAGGTAATCAACTGCAGTCACGATGTAGCGCTTCCCTCGGCTGGTAATAGGCAATGGTCCCACAGCATCAATTCCCCATTTTTCAAAAACATCATAAGCAAGAATTATCTTCCTCATTTCAGGCCTTAATATCCGTCTACTATGAGCTTGGCATTGTTTGCATGACCTGCACCAATGATTAACATCCTTATGTACACTTGGCCATACATAACCTTCCTGCAATACTTTATGCAAAGTAATCTTCGAGGCAAAATGTCCACCGCATGCTCCTTCATGGTTTTCCTTAAAAATTTTGTAGATTTCTTCCTTCCAAGGTACCCGTCGCATTATCAAGTCAATTCCCCTCAAATACAAGGCATCACCAACCATTACATACCTTGCAGCTTTCCTGATGAAACCATATTTTTTTGATTTTTCAATACCACTACGAATCATCCCTGTTAACAAAAACTCCTCAACATCCTATAAATTGTCCGTGCCACAATAAAATGGTGCATGAGCTTTAAGAACAAAAACTTCACCAATCATTCCCTGGGTTGCTTCATGAGCCTCCTCATTATGGCCTCGATCCACATGCTTAAGACTCCAAGCTTCAAATTCCTTCAACAAACCTTTAATCTTGAAACACATCTCTTTGAGTGACACATTCTTTGACTTCCAAACTCCCAACACCTGTTTTACAATAAGCAATGCATCACCTCGAATGCGAATCCTATGTACACCATGCTTCAAACATATTTGCAATCCAACTTCCAAAGTCAGATACTCCGCTTCATTGTTGCTATGTGCATCCACTTTAACACCCTTCTTAAAAACAAGGCAACCCTGTGTGGATCATAAAGCACCAAACCTCCTGAGACTGCATCATGGCTTTTCCTGTAGGACCATCAAAATATAATATGTGTGCATTCACCAACTCAACCGCATCCTCAACTGGCTTCTTGATGGTCTCCTCCTTTACAAGAAGAGGACTCTCCTTATATGTCAATAAATCAGCTAAGGTAGCCCTGGTACTCTCTTCCACCAAGAATGAGAAGGTAAACTCCTGCAACTCAATCACCCACTTCATCATAGCCTTAGATAAATTTGTGCCATTTATCAACTGAGGCAAAAAAGTGTAACTCGTCAAAAACACAAAGGGGCGAGGCAACAAGTAGTGGCGGAACCGCCTACATGCATACATCACACTAACCATAACAAGTTCCACCTCTGATAACAACCTTTCTCTAGCAAGTTTTACCCTGCTAGCACAGTAGACTAGTTGCATATAATGTGATTCTTTCCCCTTCTGTAACAACATAGCTCCAATTGCATCTTCACCTACTGAAGGGTTAACATAAAATACCTGTTCCCAGTTAGGCACCTGCATTGTAGGAATAGCACCCAACACCTCTTTCACTTTTTGAAAAACTACCTCACACTCCTCCGACCAATGTAAAGGATCATGCTTTGCTGCTTGCTGCAAAGGATATAACAACTGTGAAGATAGAGAGATAAATCGAGCCATATACTTCACCTTTTGCACAAAAGTAGTCAATTGCTTTGTATTCTTTGGTGTAGGAAGAAGAAGAAGAAGAGACTTGACCTTATCAGGATCCGGATCAATACCATTCTCTGAAACAACATGGCCCAAGAGCTTCACCCTCGGTTGAGCTAAAAAGCACTTTTTTGGATTTAATTGACCACCACACTCATCATAACGCTGAAAAACTGTAGCCAGCCTATCACAATGCTCTTGCCTGGAGCTGTATATACAAAAATCATCAATAAAATCTTTGACAAACTTGCCCAAAAAAGGAGATAATACCCAATTTGCCCTTTTCTGATAGTAGGCTGGCCCATTCGTCAATCCAAAGGGAAGGACTTTGTAGCAGAAACACCCCCAAGGTGTAATGAAAGTCGTCTTGCGCTGATCTTCTTCTACAATCTTTAACTGAAAATAGCCTGAAAACCCATCACAAACACTGTACCTTTCATAACCAGCTACAGTATCCAAGATCTCATCCAAAAAAGGTAGGGGGTAAGGATCCTTTTTTGTAGCAACATTCAAGGGCTTAAAATCCACACATATACGCCACCTGCCATCTTTCTTTGGACTCACCACTGTAGGACTTACCCACTCAGCTGTGTCCACTTGTGTACTGAAACCTGCACTCAACAACTTATCAACTTCCTCTCTCAGGGCCTGCATTTGTTCTCGTCCCATCCTGCGAAGCTTCTGCCTAACTGTTTTTACACCTTCTTTCAATTCAATCCTCAAATCTGGCCCTTTAAATCCTCGAATCTCCTTATAAGAGGTGATGAACAATTCTGGAAAATGAGACAGCATATTAACATACCTAACCTTTTCTCCACTCGAGAGACCCGGACTCAGCATTCCTTCAATGAGCTCCTGCTTCTTCTTCACTTCTATCTTTGGCTGCAGTAATTCCTCGATCACTTCATACGACCCCAAAGTATCTTCTCCCTCAGTACTCACTTCATGCACTTCTTTATCTTCATTACCTTGTTGCTCTAATACTAGGAAAGCCACATCTGCCTCTTCTTCACTAGAAGCAGTAGTCGATGAATCCATCTCCGATTCAGAAGTACTGGTAGTAGTTTCCTCTTCACTCGAATCCTGTGGCCTCTCCCACACATCATTCAAAGATCTCCTACTATGCATCTCAAAAGATTTTTTATTATCCCGCTTATTATGCAAAGAAATGGTCCCATACCTCCAGTCTTGTACTGCACCCACCACTCATAACCAGGGTCGTCCAAGAATAATTGGAAAAGCACCAAGACCCGCAGGCATCACATGAAAATCTACAGTAGCTTTGACATTAAAAGCTTCAATTTCCAGCTCCTTTACCATACCAAGACATTTTACCTTTTGATGATTAGCCATCCTGATTCGAAAACCAGAAACCCCAGACACCCTCAAGCCTGACTGCTCCACACATGATTGAGTAATCACACAGATTTGAGCTCCTCCATCAATATAGGCCTGACCAAGGTTCCTACCTTTACTCCACACCTCCACAATAGGGCAAATATCTGGAAGCTCTTCTAAAGATAGTACTTTGACTGACCTCTTCTCTGACTCCTTTTCCATTGGATTCACAAGTCCCTTCCATTGCCTTCTCAATTTTGGCACCATCTCCACCAACTGCCGAAAGGTGATGTTGGCCTTCCTATTCACCATATCAGATTTCAGGTTATAGCTGGTTTGCCCATCCCCTAGTGGAAAGTCTGACACCTGGAACCTTCTACGAGGCTTCCGTTTCCTTTTGGCTTTCACATCTTCTCCTTCCTGTTGCTTCCCCTTCTTACGGCTGGGTCCAGCCACCTCCTTTCCTTCTCTTTCATCCGTTGTGCACTTCCCAACGGGCATCACATCCCCTTCTTCTTTTGCTTGAACATTCTCCAGAGTGACAACATTCACGACCTTTGCTTTCCCCTTCTCCTCTGCTGTGATTCCACTGGGACCTGCTTGATCCCTGATATCAATACCATAGTCGTTTGACCTGTCAGGTAACTGTGAAGGTAGTGGGTACATATCACCACCCATCCGCTGAGGCTTATCACAATCTGTACTTAGATGTCCAAGCTCACCACAATTCCAGCATGTAGGGATGAAACGACGGCCCCTACCACGACCACGTCCATACCCTGCTTGTCCATCTCCCCCTTCTTGATTATTGCCTCTACCTCTACCACATCCACCACCTGTACTTCCCATTAAACTTAAGCTCAAATTCTTCATAAGATCAACCATCTGTTTCATATCTTGTCGCAATCCCTCATCAAAACCCACAGGAACCATAGGTACTCCTTGACTAACTTGTGGTACCATCTGCATAGCCTGGGCTTCAACGGGTTTCATCCTCTCAATCACTGCATTCATAGGTGTAGCCTCCACTCTACGAATCTCCGGCTGTGCTACAACTGGAATCATCCCCAGCTGATTCATCCGTTGCAACTTCCAATCCTTTGATTTGGCAATCTCCACCGCATCCTCATAAGACCTGGGCTTCTTTAATTCCACCTTCCAGCGAATACTCCTCTTAAGCCCGGCTACAAACTTGTTTTTCTTCATCATGTCAGGAGGTACCTGGTCTTCCCCTAAAGCCCTGCATAAAGTCTCCCACAGCAAAGAGAATTTCTTCACATAATCATCAATTGATTCCAACTCACCCTGTATCAGAGCTTGCACCTCATGCCAAACCTTATCGAGATCTTCTACCTTCTTAAACCTGTTGCTAAGTGCTGTCTTTAATCCATTCTCAGTCATATCGATACGTGGAACAGCAACCCTCAATGACTCCTCATATGTTCTGTACCAGGTCCTTGCATCCCCTTTCAAGCAGATGCTCAGCAGCCGCAACACCTGTACCGACTCATTGATGTGGTTGCTTATGCACGCAACCTCCATTCTTTCAAGGAACTCTCCTACATCTTCATTAGGACCACCAAAAAACTCTGGATACGACATCATTTTAATCCCCAAACTCACCTCAAATCCCAAGAAAAACACCTTCCTTGAAACCCTCAACTCCTAGGGCATACACCCCTTGTAAACTGAGAAAAAAAACCTGAGCTATCCTCAGTGGGGGCACCAGAAAGCATGCGAGGTGAAAACAAAAAGAAAGACCAGACCTCTATAGCCCTTCACCTCGCAGACTTTGATACAACAATTACAAAAAGGGGGCACCAACAACCAACACAAAACACCACACAGAGATTCCTCAAAACTCTGTATTTCACAAGATAATCAAAGGCTGCACACTTATCCACAAATAATGCAAAAAAGAAGATCCCTCTTTCACAAATCAGCTGGCTCTACTCCCTTCCTTCACTCCCTTCATCTGCCCATGGCTCTCCTTTTGCATCCCAAAGGCGGTCACTCTCACACCACTGCCACCTCCCTCCCTGTGGTAATCCTGCAGCTCTCTATGGTAATCCTGCAGCAGCTGCCGATTACAAGAGCAAAAACAAAAGCCACATTCTAACTCCCGCTACTAAAAGTGGCCAACTTCTACCAGTGTCTCCAACCCATCACAGGCGAACTCTCCCTCTGTCGCTAGTAGCCAGCGCCCTCCAAGGCCAAAGAGCCTGATGATTACTATCGCCAACCACCTTCTCTTTTAGCGCCCACTGGTTGTCGCTACACCTCTGAGGCGATTCCCCTAGCGGTCGCTGTCTCCAGTTGTCCAGCCACTGCAAAAAAATCCAGCCTCACCATCCTTCGCTAGCCGCCAGCCAGCTCTGCGCTGCATCTCTCTCCACAAAGTCACCAGCCCTACCTGCCACTTTGCCTCCCCTAATCGCCGCCTCCAGTGCCCGACGTCTCCCAGTCGCCCACAGTCGGTGCGCCTGCAATTTCTCTCCTTCGCTACCAGCCCACCTCTTTCTCTGTCGCCAGCCCACAGCCCTCGTAGGCGACCATCTTCTCAACAACCCGACTGCCAACCCAAGCAAGCGTCGCTGCAGCAACTTCTCTCTCCGTTAGCTCTGCACGCACACAAAGGAAACACACCCGCTTCTTTTGTTGGCTCCGCTCGCTGGTCCCAGAAGTCTCCTTCGTCTCCAGGCGGCCACACCCGTAAGCTCTCTTCACCAACCTTCTTGAAGATTGCGCTGGCGGACGAGCTGGCAGCCAAAGCAAGCGGCCAGCTGGCTCCTTTGTTACTTGCCACTTGGTGGTGTTTTGTATATATATATATATATTTATAGGTGGTGGTTCCCATGCCACACTGCAGTGCCTATCTAGGCCTCTATTAAAATCTTTTGTAACCTCGGAATCCATACATATACGACGTCTCATCAAGATGCCTACTATGCCCAAACCCCTTGCGATGTGGAGACATACGGCCATTCCAAAAATCTGCTCAGTACATCCAAACTCAAGCACAAAGAACAAATTATATTTAGCTGGCATCCCTTGTAGATTTCAATATTTACAGTCTAGATTGGGCTCTCTCCACGTAAACCAGCATATGTACATCTATCTCCACCAGAGGCTCATCAAAGCCCCAATCATTGACATCCTCATGCTCTTCCACCTCTTGTTTGTACACATCCAAGACACCCTCTTGGCAATTAGAAACCTCATACAATAAAAACTTCAAGTCTCAAGCACCTGCTCCAAAGAAAAATGCATGTACTAACTCACTGCAAGCCATTCAGTCAGTACATTTGCCAGGGCATTCAGGGCAAAGTTTTATTGCATACCATGCATCCTATATGTACACGGACTCAAAACACCTTTACAGAATTTTGCCTGACAACGGCTGCCCATTCAAATCAGCCGGCTCCTCCACGCTGCAGCCAGGCAACTCCTCCCTTGCAAGTGGGTGCTTCTTCTCTCACAGCAGGCGGCTGTGCTCTTCGTTGTTGTACTTGTCTTGGTGGCTGCGCTAAGTTCTCTACGAGGGGCTGTGCCATCCCAACAAGGTGGCTGCTTCTTCAACAAGGTGTTATCTCTCCTAAGGTTGCCTCTCTATTTCTTACTTTGAAAGAGGTTGCACGTCTTCTCCACTGGCGACTACAAGAGGACTTCACATCTCCTGGGTGGCTACACCTTCTACACAAATACCACGGGTATTGGTCCTCTATCTGCCATCCACAAGTGAATTTCAGATTTAAGTAAAGTATTTTGTGTTAAATCTGATAAGGGATTCCCGACTCCCTATACGGCCAACACCCGTTCGGTGCCGGGTAGTCCAAGCTCTATTGAAGAACCTCAGTCCAAAGGTGCTGAGATCGGGAGAGCCAGGCGTTAGTACAAGAGCGCCTGTTTGTGCGTGGTCTCGGAACACCAGTGAGGCGCTCTCCGCGGAATCCAGTGAAAGCACAGGACCGTAGAGACTGGACCACGCTAGTGGTCGTTCTGCTTCGAGTGTCTACTTCGAACGTCGACTTTGAGCCTATTTGCTTGGTACTGTTTTCATATGTACATGGACATCATCTGGTTCTTGGAACCCATGGAGCATTGTATTTGTTAAATACTCCCAATAAATATATCATATATTGAGGGGGGGATCGGCCCGTTCCGGCCCCAGTGCTGGTGTCCATCTTTCCATTTCATTTTCATTTCAATTTCAAGTTGTATTAAGTTGTCCATTTCAAATTGTGGTTTTAAAGTTGTGCTATTAAGCGTGTGGGTGTCCAACGGAGTCTTCCCACTTGACGGGATCGGTTTCAACTAGAATTGATCATTTTTTTGCTCATAATGGTTACTTGGACGTGCTCTAGTTGGATGACAACGATGCCGGATAGTCCAAGGAGCAAGATTTGTATATGGGTGGCAACGATGCCAGATGACCCATCACAGCAACGATACCAGAATGAGATTTGTATATGGAAGGCAACGATGCCAGATGACCCATTGGACGGCAACGATGCCAGATATCTTGGACTTTGCAGTCAGGCAATCATTGCGACCAGATGGCCCAGATGACTGTTTTGGATTTCACAGTCGAGCGGTCGTGTTGCGACCATATGGATTGTACTGGATTTCGCAATCGGGCGGTCATTGCGACCAAAAGGCCCATATGACTATATTAGATCTCATAGTCACGCGATCGATGCGACCAGATGGCCCAGATGACTATGGAAGAACTCTCAAGCGGTCCTAATAGCCAGATGGCCTTGAGGATAGTCTGAGCGGTTTACTCGGGAACCAAATGGCTCAGCACGGTTTCGATGAAACCAAACAGGACAATCCATATATATACCTAGATGAATCTAGGAACATGCCCAAATTCACCTTTTAGGAATGTGCATGTTATATACTCGTGGTAGTCAACCCACAAGACTATATAACTATCAACTCCATTATGCTATTCCCACTAACATCATCAATGCCCAATAGTGGGTGTAGAACGATGTCACCAATTGGCCGACCATTTGGTCCATCTCCAAATTTGTGTCTCGTTCACTTGAGGCCAAACCGGTGTCTCATGTGAAGGGGCCAGTATTTTTGCATACCATGGACGGGAGCCAGACTGGTGCCACCCGTGTTAGTAGGATGGTGTCGTATGGTCGGGAGCCAGACTGGTGCCACCCGTGTTAGCAGGATGGTGTCGTATGACCTGGACTATGTTCTATCCATGGGATTGTCACGCCATGGAAGATCCAGTATTTGTGCCGTGTTTTGCCTATGGGATTATCACTCCATAGGGAGGCTCGTGCCTGGATCTGTGTCTTACCTATGGGACTATCACTCCATAGGAAGACCGGGATTTATGTTTTCTGTCGTGCCATCATTGTGCCCGACAAAAATGTTTAGTACTTGTTCCATGAACGAGAGATATGTCCATGATACTGTTTGCACATGCATTCATGCTTTGCATGTTTGGAACTGTTTTCCCATGACTTATATTCTTGTGTTTGCCTGTCTGACGTGCCACTTACTGAGCGGGGATGCCTGCCAGTGAGTCGTGAAGTTTGCTCTGTCTTCTGATGAGTTTTATTGCGTGTGAACAGGTGGTAAGTGTATTGCATTTGTTTATTCCTTAGCATTCTTTTTAACCTTTGTTTTTTATAAGGTTGCAGTTTCACACTCATTAATGAGTGGGCACCCTTCCCAATATTTCATGGTACTTTTAGAAGGGTGGGCACCCACGTTTGGGTCATGGTGGGAAAGGGAACCCCTCATGTGTGGGGGTGGGTACATGGCCATCTACCCAACCTCCACCTTGGAACCTTTGGAACTGGCCGCCTCCATGCAAGCAAGGTGGGCCGGCCAGCTCTTGGACGTGTGCCCTCTCCAACGCTTACATATAGGCGACCGCTTCATCCAGCTATCGGTATTCGACTGTGCAGGCGACCATTTCATCCGGCTATCCACAGACGGCTGTGCAGGCGACCTCTTCATCTTGCCCTGCAGTCGGCTGTCTTCTTGCCCTGCAAGTGACAGTGTGCAGGACCTCACTCCTCTCTGGCAGCAGGCGGCTGCGCCCAGACGCCACCCTTTCCACCCAACAGGTGGCTGCGCACAGACCTCGCTCCTCTCTAGCCAGCAGGTGGCTGCACCCAGACGCCACCCTTTCCACCCAGCAGGCGGCTGCGCACAGACCTGGCCAGCAGGTGGCTGCGCCCAGACGCCACCCTTTCCACCCAGCAGGTGGCTGCGCCCAGACGCCACCCTCTCCACCTAACAAGCGGCTGCGCACAAGACTCCCCTCTCTTGCCAGCAGGCGGCTGTGCCCAGGTGTCCTTCTCTAGCCCCTATGCAGTTGCACTTAGGCGCCTCTGATATTTGTTCTTCCACTAGCGAGCTACAGGTGACTCGCTCACCTGCAGGCTGGCAGCAACAGCAGTAATAGAGACTTCTCCTTTCATACATGGGTGCCTACTACTGAAGGCCATATCCATTATTTTGCAAGGTAAGTGGATTGAGATTTAAGCAAAGGTCTTTGATGTAAATCTTATAAGGGATACTCTTTGCTGCTAACACCCGTTCGGTGCCGGGTAGTCCAAGCTTCTGGAGAACCACGGTCCATGGGTGCCGAGATCGGGAGAGCCAGGCGTTAGTACAGAAGCGCCTGTTTGTGCGTGGTCCTGGAACACCAGTGGGGCGCTCTCTGCGGATTCCAGTGAAGGCACGGGACCGTAGAGATTAGACTTCTTCAAGTGGATCGCTCTCCTTCGAACGTCTACTTCAAGTCTTTTGTTTGGTAACTGTATTCATCTCAGTTGTACATGGACATCATCTGGTTCATTGAACCCATGGAGCATTGTATCACTTAAATACTCCCAATAATATATCATATATTGAGGGGGAGGTCGGCCTGTTCCGGCCCCAGTGCTGGTGTCCATTGATCATCATTTCATTTCATTTCAGTTTTCTGTTGTTATTGAGTTGTCCATTTATATTGTGATATTTAAGTTGTGCTATTACGCGTGTGGGTGTCCAACGGAGTCTATTCCCACTTGACGGGATCGGTTTCATTGGTATCAGAGCCAGGTTATTTCCCTCTTCTTAGTGGGGAAACAAACCTGTGTATTGGACACCCCGCTTCTAGCACACTTAACACAATGGACAGCCAAGGCAACCCTTTGTAAGTGCCTAATTCGAGGGGCCCATCAAGTGCCTCGCGTGGTTCTGATGCTTTACAGGGAAGGCACAAGCCCCTTGAGAGAGTGAATGATAGTGATTCGAGGGGACAACTGTCTCGTGGAAAGACAGTTATGCAAGAAGAAGAGCCTGATGCAATGAGGGCTGAATTGGAGCATACAAGAAAGCTTTTGCAAGCACAAGAGCAAGAGCTGAAATTTTTGCATGAAGATCCCCATGTGCAAAGTGCCATTGAAGCAAGGAAAGCCTATGCAATGGTAGACATGACTTTTGAGTCCATGGCACGAGAAGCGGGCAAGAAGCCAAGGGAGTTGGCACTTTCCTACCTCCTCCGCAAAGGTGACATCAAAGAGGGGGAAGATGGAGAGCTGAAATTCAGAAATCCACCTTGCTTGAAGCGTGGAGATCCCGCATCTCAAAGGTTGAGGTCATTTATGCAAAGGGAAGAGGTGACAGCCACCTCTCGTCATGCATCTTCTCCACAAGGCACAAAGGGTGACAGGTATATGTATACTAGTGCTCATGGAGGGCATGATGGTCACATGTATTCAAGGCATGTATCCCATGGAGGGGGTGACAGGTCTGCCACTAGTAACTTTCTACAGAGACGATCTTCTTCAGATGATGGAGGATGGCTTTCTACAGTTACCATCTTCTTCAAATGATGGAGAGACATTGCCTTATGCAGGAAGGTTACATGCATCTGATTCTCACGTTCGTGGAGCACATGCCACCGTGCTTCATGAAACTTCCATGATAGCCCATGGAGCCCATGCAGATAGGGCTGCCCCGTTGGATAAGGGGAAAAGAAAAAGAGAGGACCATGAGCCTCATCCCAGAAAGCTCAAGGAATTTTAAGCAGGTGACAAGTCCGTTAACTTTGATGTTTTTCATGGAGAGCATGATGCTTCCAAGGTGTTAGCATTTGTGGCACAGTTTGATATTGCCTTTAGTGATGAGGACTTCACTGAGAAGTCTAAAGTACGCCATGCTAGCATGTTCTTGAGGGGGACCGCTGCTCATTGGTGGATCACTGAAAAGATCACCAAAGACCCCATTTGCACTTGGAAAGAGTTTAAGGACAGATTTTATGCCCAGTTCTTGCCACCTAATGCGGAGCAAACTCTTACCCAAAAGTGGGATAGACTTGAGCAAAGAGATAATGAAAGTGTGCAACAGTATGTCAATAAGTTTTGGAAAGTGTTGCTTGAGGTAACTCCTTTTATGCAAATCACTGAGGATGAAAGAAAGAGGAAGTCTCACTCACCAGCTTATCGTTCAAGCATTGAATTGCACCAGCTTATAGCCTCTGCTCTTGCTACGGAGCAATTGGTGGTCAAAATTAAGCAAGATCAAGGGGGTTCAAAGGGCAAAGATAAGGCTGTCCCAAATCTACAAAAAGGTGGATAGCCACCTAAAAAGAGCTTCCGGGAGATCCAGAAGGGAGGTAAAGCTGAAAATACCACATCTAAAGATCATGGCCCAAAGAAGAACAAATTTGGTTTGACCCCCGAGCAAAGGGAGCAATATGCCAAGGAGGGGAAATGTTTTTCTTGTGGCAGCAAAGAGCACATGTTTAGACAATGCCCTGACCGCAAACCAAAGCATGAGGACAAGCAAACCAAGGCTAATGTGCATGTAGTTCCCGATGTGCAGGGAAACACAAAACATGATGCAAAAGAGCGGATGGTATGCAAAGCATGGGGTCAAATCAAGAATCAGCCCGCCTTATTTATGTTTGATGATCATGCATAACTTCATCTCTATTCAGATGGCAGCTGCCTTGGGTATTGAGGTTGAGAACATGGAACCTCAAATTGAAGCAGAAGCTGCCTTTGTTGGTAAAGAGGTGCAGGTTACCCCACTAATAGGGAAGTTACACATACATATCCAGGGTTACCTTGATCATGAGCATTTCTTAGTTGCACCACTTAATGAATGTGATGTATTGCTTGGCAAGCCATGGCATCATAGGCTTGAGCCCCGCAAAGAGTACAAGACAAACATGATTTCTTTTATGCATAGAAGCCGCATGCATATCATTGATGCCGGCAAGGAAGGGGATTCCATCCCACTTGTATCTCGCATCCAGATTAATAAAGCAATGAAAAAGAGTCTTTCTGCGTGCTTGGTTTTTGTTCGTGATAGCATTGTACCAAGTCATCAAAATGTGGATGCTTTGACTCACGATAGGCTGAATTTTCTTCATGCATTCAACGATTGTTTTACTGATGCATTGCCAGGTGAATTACCTCCCCAAAGGCCCGAGGAACATCGCATAGATCTTGTGCCACGCAATTCTCCACCTAACAAGCCCGCATACCGTGTGAGTGCCGCACAACAAGAAAGCAGGTAAATGAGCTTTTAGAGAAAGGTTTGGTTCAACCAAGTTCCTTACCTTATTGCTCTCCTGTGCTTCTTGTTCAAAAGAAAGACGGGTCATTCCGCATGTGTGTGGATTATAGAGCATTAAATAAGCTCACCATCAAGAATAGATTCCCAATCCCCCGTATTGATGACATTTTGGATAAGCTTGATGGCTCGGCTTGTTTCAGCCGTCTTGATTTGAAGAGTGGTTATCACCAAATACGAGTGGTGCCACAAGATGTCCACAAAACTGCATTCAAGACAGCTTTTGGATTATATGAATTTTTGGTGATGCCTTTTGGTCTCACCAATGCTCCCGCCACATTTAATCGTATGATGAATACGATATTCCGACCCCATCGCAAATTCACAGGTGTATTCTTTGATGACATCTTGGTTTTCTCCAAGAATGAGCAGGAACATAGAACTCATTTGGTCACAGTGTTCGAAGAGTTGCGGAAGCATAAACTTTTCATTAATGCCAAGAAACGTGAGTTCTTTCTTTCAGAAATACATTATTTGAGTCACCTTGTATCCAAGGATGGAGTAACAATGGATCCTGCAAAGATAGAAACCATTCGGAATTGGCTAGAGTTGTAAGCATATCTTGAGGCTTTTCAGTTGAGGACAACTCTTTAGAAGCCCGGGAGGATGTCACCAATTGGCCGACCATTTGGTCCATCTCCAGATTTGTGTCTCGTTCACTTGAGGCCAGGCTGGTGTCTCATGTGAAGGGGCCAGTATTTTTGCATAACATGGATGGGAGCCAGACTGGTGCCACCCGTGTGTTAGCAAGATGGTGTCGTATGGACGGGAACCAGACCGGTGCCACCCGTGTATGACCTGGACTGTGTTCTATCCATGGGATTGTCACGCCATGGAAGAGCCAGTATTTGTGCCGTGTTTTGCCTATGGGATTGTCACTCCATAGGGAGGCTCGTGCCTGGATCTTTGTCTTACCTATGGGACTGTTACTCCATAGGAAGACCGGGATTTATGTTTTCTATCATGCCATCATTGTGCCCGACAAAAATGTTTAGTACTTGTTTCATGAACGGGAGATATGTCCATGATACTGTTTGCACATGCATTCATGTTTTGCATGTTTGGAACTGTTTTCGCACGACTTGTATTCTTGTGTTTGCCTGTTTGACGTGCCACTTACTGAGCAGGGACGCCTGCCAGTGAGTCGTGAAGTTTGCTCTGTCTTCTGAGGAGTTTTATTGCGTGTGAACAGGTGGTAAGTGTATTGCATTTGTTTATTTCTTAGCATTCTTTTTAACCTTTGTTTTTTATAAGGTTGCAGTTTCACACTCATTAATGAGTGGGCACCCTTCCCAATATTTCATGGTACTTTTAGAAGAGTGGGCACCCACATTTGGGTCATGGTGGGAAAGGGAACCCCTCATGTGTGTGGGGGTGGGTGCATGGCCACCTACCCACCCCCCACCTTGGAACCTTTGGAACTGGCCGCCTCCATGCAAGCAAGGTAGGCCGACCAGCTGTTGGACGTGTGCGCTCTCCAACGCTTACATATAGGCGACTGCTTCATCCAGCTATCGGTATTCGACTGTGCAGGCAACCTCTTCATCTTGCCCTGCAATCGGCTGTCTTCTTGCCCTGCACGTTGCAGGTGACCGTGTGCAGGACCTCACTCCTCTCTGGCCAGTAGGCGGCTGCGCCCAGACGCCACCCTTTCCACCCAGCAGGCGGCTGCGCACAGACCTCGCCCCTCTCTAGCCAGCAGGTAGCTGCGCCGCCCAGACGCCACCCTTTCCACCCAACAGGCGACTGCGCCCAGACCTCGCTCCTCTCTGGCCAACAGGTGGCTGCGCCCAGACGCCACCCTTTCCACCCAGCAAGCGGCTATGCCCAGACGCCACCCTCTCCACCTAGCAGGCGGCTGCGCACAGGACTCCCCTCTTGCCAACAGGCGGCTGTGCCCAGGTGTCCTTCTCTAGCCCCTATGCAGCTGCACTTAGGCGCCTCTGATATTTGTTCTTCCACTAGCGAGCTACAGGCGACTCGCTCACCTGCAGGCTGGCAGCAACAGCAGTAATAGAGACTTCTCCTTTCATACGTGGGTGCCTACTACTTCTGAAGGCCATATCCATTATTTTGCAAGGTAAGTGGATTGAGATTTAAGCAAAGGTCTTTGATGTAAATCTTATAAGGGATACTCTCTGCTGCTAACACCCGTTCGGTGCCGGGTAGTCCAAGCTTCTGGAGAACCACGGTCCATGGGTGCCGAGATCGGGAGAGCCAGGCGTTAGTACAGAAGCGCCTGTTTGTGCGTGGTCCTGGAACACCAGTGGGGCGCTCTCTGCGGATTCCAGTGAAGGCAGGACCGTAGAGATTAGACTTCTTCAAGTGGATCGCTCTCCCTCGAACGTCTACTTCAAGTCTTTTGTTTGGTAACTGTATTCATCTCAGTTGTAGATGGACATCATCTGGTTCATTGAACCCATGGAGCATTGTATCACTTAAATACTCCCAATAATATATCATATATTGAGGGGGGGGTCGGCCCGTTCCGGCCCCAGTGCTGGTGTCCATTGATCGTCATTTCATTTCATTTCAGTTTTCAGTTGTTATTGAGTTGTCCATTTATATTGTGATATTTAAGTTGTGCTATTACGCGTGTGGGTGTCCAACGGAGTCTATTCCCACTTGACGGGATCGGTTTCATTGGTATCAGAGCCAGGTTATTTCCCTCTTCTTAGTGGGGAAACAAACCTGTGTATTGGACACCCCGCTTCTAGCACACTTAACACAATGGACAGCCAAGGCAACCCTTTGTAAGTGCCTAATTCGAGGGGCCCATCAAGTGCCTCGCGTGGTTCTGATGCTTTACAGGGAAGGCACAGGCCCCTTGAGAGAGTGAATGATAGTGATTCGAGGGGACAACTGTCTCGTGGAAAGACAGTTATGCAAGAAGAAGAGCCTGATGCAATGAGGGCTGAATTGGAGCATACAAGAAAGCTTTTGCAGGCACAAGAGCAAGAGCTGAAATTTTTGCATGAAGATCCCCATGTGCAAAGTGCCATTGAAGCAAGGAAAGCCGATGCAATGGTAGACATGACTTTTGAGTCCATGGCACGAGAAGTGGGCAAGAAGCCAAGGGAGTTGGCACTTTCCTACCTCCTCCGCAACTCGGACGAAAACTTCACAATGTGAAATCTGCATGCATGGCCGCAACTCGGACAAAAATTTCACGATGTGACAATCCATGAACAGGAGGATCGTTACTTCTTCACTGCATACTGATGTATGTTTGAATTCCTTTGACTTTTGTGTGTTGTTTTTGATGTGTGGACAATGCTTGAATTTATGGCATGTGATAGTCTCCTAGGCTCCAGACTACCTGGCTAGTACCTGCAGTACCCAATAGACGCGAATGATGCATACTTGTTTGTTGACTACCTTGTGTCTAGTTTTTGCTAAAGGTGAGTATGCATTTATTTTATCTAACACGTGACAGACCATGAAGAGGTACCATCAAGAACAAAGCTATTGGTTAATAAAGAAAAGGCATTGAGATGTTACCAGATGGGCAGATGACACCACAGATATGGGGAAAGACCAGATGGACAAGCTCCCTAGATGGAGCTAGTGCCTCGAAACATATGGATGTACTTGATGTACCTTGAAACATATGGATGTACTTAATGTACTTAATGTACCTTGAAACATATGGATGTACTTGATGTACCTTCAAACATATGCATGTACCAAGGACATCTGAATATACCAGGAACATATGGATATACTAGGGACATATGGAAGTACTAAGAACACTTGCGGTCCGTATTTCACATGATGAAACCCATGACCAGACAGGTGGAAGAAGACATGGAGATAGGGTCCATAAGGTTTGATTAACAAAAAGCACCATTCTTGGTCAAAAAAGCAAGAAAGTAAAAAGTCAAACAAGGTTGACCGCGAGCCAAGGGGACCATTGGAAAGAGGAGACTAAGCTAGATCAAAAAGCTAAAAGCCGTTTTTTTTAAAAGCAGCTCCAAGGCCAAAATGCAGGGCCTTGAAGCTAGAAAAGCAAAACAAGAACTTTTGACTAAAGTTGAGTAATATTTTACTATTAAAAAGAACAAAAGCAAAGTAAAAGGCAAAAGCAAAGCAAAAGCATCACTTTTTGGCAAAAAGCAAGGCTTCCCCAAGTATAAAAGAAGCCTGAGTCTCTCTTGAGCATCAAGTTGAAGAAGAATCTCTTCATCGCGTTGCCATCTTCGTTGAAGCGTGGAGATCATCTTCTTCATCAGAACCAAATCACGGAGTTTTTCATCGCTGCCCCATTCAGAGCGCCTCCATCAACTGCAGTGCCACGTCATCATCTTTCCGTACGACTGTTCGGATCCGTGCAACCATACGGACAGAAAGTTTCAAAAACCCTAAAATTTACTTCTTGGAGGTTTTTATCGCCCAAAAACCATTAAAACAGGTTTTATATCAGTTTTCTTGCGAGAAAGAGCTTTTCCATGGTTTTCTTCATGGACAAGGCTATAGGAGTTGTGGAGATTACTCATGGGATGAGCGAGTGTTTCTTGGATTTGGACATGAAACTTGGACATAGAGCTTGGACATGGAGAACTTGGACATATAGCTTGGGCATGAAGCTTGGACATAAACATGGAGAACTTGGACATATAGCTTGGGCATGAAGCTTGGACATGAACATAGAGCTTGGACATGGAAAACTTGGGCATAGAGCTTGGACATGGAACATAGAGCTTGGACATGGAGCATAGACATGGAGAACTCGGACATATAAATTGGATTTGGATATTAGATTTAGCACTAGCCCGGTGAGAGATACTTGTGGGTCATTCCCATGGTGTGCTCAGCATCAAAGATCTCGTGCCTCGACATCGACCTCAACTTGGATATCCTACATCGACACTGGTTAACCCTTCACCACACCAGTGTGCACCTAATTTAACCCTGTTGAAATCCTAATCCTCTTCAATCACTCAATGACCTTGTCTCTTCATAACTGAGGGCTCACAATGGTCTCTCTATCCCTACAACTGCCCTGTGCATGGCCTTAATAGTCATGATACACCCCCATCTGAAGCCTAATGCATGTGACAACAAAATTTAAGTTTCAAACCTATCTTGAAGAAAAATCCAAAGACATGACTCTCTGTGCGTGGAAAGTGATAATGGAGAACAAGCAAGGGACGAACTGCAAACAAGACAGTGAGTCAAGAGGGCAAACACTATTGAACCACCAAGCAAGATCAGGGAAGTGCTAACAGAGAGATGAAACAATAAAACAAAACACTGTGTATTCTAATAGTATAGGTTACACATGCCTAGGCTATTTTGTTGTTTCAAAGTTTTTGAAGGAAAGAAATGCAGTTTGATCAGACTACAGTCTATCTTTTATGCCTCGTCATGTTATCATGATGGTTTTCAAGCTTCATACAAATGACCTGCATTAAGTCTTTAGCTGTGCATTAATGAGATACATTCATGATGCAAAATTCAAATTACCACATGTAGCAGGATTCAGCGCACTATCACTTTCAGTTATTTTGGGCATATAAAAGTAATGGGCTGCTAATCACCTCAAGGCCCTCACTATTTAAGGCCATTGATTGTTGCCTTTGATCTACTTGACTTTTCTCATCAAGCAACCCTGATGTCCCTTTTGGTATAGAACTCCTAGCTTGAGCTCCTCTTGAGCTTGAACCACCTTCATTCTCATCTACTTTCGTATTTGTCTCTGAACCAGACCTGCTTTCACCATCGTTCGAGGTAGGTGACAATCCTCTGCGTTTGAGCTCTCTCATAAAAAGTGTCTCTGGAGGTTCCTCCCCTGCATAGTGTCATCAAAACAGGCAAACTGGCTAAGTCCACACTCACGATGCCATGCATGTGGAATGTGTATGTGCAACATTTTTTGTGAGGGAATACAAAAACCTTTACGATTGACACAAATTATTCAAGAGCTCCATCTACTAAGAAAGATCATATATAATTCAAGCAGAGGTTTGACATAAACCACTCAAGAGCTCCATCTATTAAGGAAGGTTGCCAAGAATGGGTTCGCTATATGCATACACAAATGTTCCCGCCGGTCTTGAGAGGATTGATCTGGAGCATTGGATTAGGAAGCATGTTTTTGGAAGAATTCCAGTTTTTTACGGAATCCATTCTGCAAGCTGGTGTGGCTGTGCTGGTTGTCACCATCTTCATTCTCTTCACTGAGTTGGCATTGCAGGAAATCTCAGGGAGTCACTTTCATTCCCTCCAGGCGGCCACGACAGCCAGGAAAGGCCAACTGGTTGGCATTTCCCTGGAGGAGAGGGGGTCCCAGTGGGCTCTCCTCTAGGGGAAGGCCTCAGGGTGGCCTTTCCCTACACCATCAAGGTTCTGGGTTGCCCCTGAGGTACAACTGGCAGAATCACATCGTTTTCAAGGCAAGATCACACCAACCACTGCCCGCAGCCCTGATTCTATGCAACATCAGCTTCCCAAACTCTTCACAAAGGGAAAAGGACTTCGAAAGCCAGAAGCCGCAAACTCCTGACGGGCTTTTCCCTATCCATACATAGTTCATCATTCCATCATACATGGCAAAATTCCCCTATTCATACATGGTTCGGCATTCCAGCATGCATGGTAAATTTTTTGCCTGTTATTCATACATGGTAGAATAGATGCAGAAGCTCATACAGAGAATCAACTCTTAGGAGATAACCATGCGTTAACCGTCGCATGATACCAACGCAAAACGATGAAACCACTTGAAAGCATTTCAACACTAGTTGAGAAAAGAAGAGACCTGGCTTGTCGGGCGAAGCGCTCTGCATGAGAATCAAGCGCTGTTTCCATGTCCGCCTCGTTGCAATCCCACGAGAATTGAGGAGGGGGCTGGTCGTCAGAGTGGAGAGAACTATAGGAACAGGCTTGTGCTGGAGCAAGGACGAACTGGCAAGGGTATGGTGAAGCATGTCTAAACAACTCCAAGGTGATCCTTTGAATCCCATAACTCGCCGACAGCATATCTTATTTATATAATTATTTTCACTTTCAACTTATATAAAATTATCTTTCACTTTTATCTTTGGGCATTAATACCCATTAATGTTAAGGTGCCCCTGGATCAAGGTCCTCTACAGCATCAAACTCTGTCCCCCCGCTCTTACCCCAATGCTCACCCATGCACCCGCCCCCTCCTCCTCATGTAGCATTGTAGTGGGCTCACCCGTGCTTCGCACATATATAATTCCTAGCTTGATATTTTTTAAATTTCTAGAGTAATAAGAGCCTACCTCTCCTCGAACCTCCAAATTCTTGCCACGTGGCAGGTTTGTGAAACTCTTCCTTTATAGAATATATAATAGTGGGCTGACCCGTGCTTCGCACATATATAATTCTCAGTTTGATATTTTCCAAATTCCTAGTCCTAAAGTAATAGGAACCTACCTCTCCTCAAACCTCCAAGTGGCCACTTTGTGAAACTCTTCCTTTATATAATATATATAGAGATAGAGATTCTCTTTTACTTTCAACCTATTTATAAATTATCTTTCACTTCCACCCATTTGCTATCTTGGGCATTGATACCTTAGTTGAATATGTACCCATCAAGGTTAAGGTGCCCCCTCCTCAACTATATCCACATAGCAGCAAACTCCGCCCCCTTTATGAACCCCCTATCACCCATGCACCTGCCCCCTCCTCCTTATATAGCGTTGTACTTTATATAATTCTCTTTCACTTTCAACCTATATAAAATTATCTTTCACTATCACCCATTTGCTATCTTCGGCATTAATGCCTTAGGTGAATATATACCCATTAAGGTTAAGGTGCCCCCTCCTTTTAATTCTATCCATGTAGCAGTAAACGTGACCCCTCTTCACGAACCCCTCTCACTAGTCACCCCCTCCACATCTAGCATTGTACTCCAGGTTCAACTATCCACCTAGAAAACCCCTTTTCTCAAATCAAACAATGTAGCTACCCATCTGCCTTGGGGTCTGCCCACCCCGCCTAAAGTCGCTTGTTGTATTGCCCATTAGGAAGACACCATAGCCACCGAGATGAGAGAGGAGAGGAGGGATCTTATTCACCACCCAGGCGTCGTAGAGGAATTGTGGATAAGAATCCACACTGTCGAGCTTATTTAGTGGCCTGCCTGGCCGCCCATGGTCCTTCGACTCGTACGCCTCAACCCCTGACACTCTCACCAATCGCTCTGGTGATCGAGCTCCATGTCCGGTCGAGCCCTAGGTAGGCGATTACAAGCTACGTGACATTACCTCCCCCTTCATAAGAGTTTTCATCCGTGAAAACAAACTGAGGATAGTTTTTGGAAAGCATTCCCAAGTGGAGGCTTCCTCGTCTCTGTCCTTCCACTTAACTCGGTACACAGTATGCCTTGTGTTCCGATCCCTAAATCCAAGAATCCTCTCGAGTTCATGTGGAAGAGACGGTGGTTCAATAAGTTCCACCAAAATGTCAGGAGTAACTACATTATCCTGATGATCCACTATTTTTCGTATTCAACTGACATGAAAAACAGGATGTACTATGAAAAACAGGATGTACTCAAGGGCTCTCTAGCAACCCAAGTTTGTATGCTACGCTACCAACCTTCTTAAGGATTTTAAACAGACCGCAATATCTAGGAGAAAGCTTTTGACACTTTCCTGTCTCTTGAGAGTCTCCACTTCGCATAGGGACTTTGAAGAAAACAAAGTCATCCTCTTCAAAGGTCTCTTCTCTGTGGCTCTTGTCAGCATACATTCTTGCACGATCTTGTGCACTACGAATGCTATCTCTTGCTGGAAACCATACATCAACATGAATGGGCTAAATCCAGTTTGCCGAATGTTTTAAACTATTATAA